>NC_087158.1:9562677-9645177 GCF_035594125.1 Scylla paramamosain | reverse complement strand
GTTGAAAAACGTTAAAGTACAATATATGAGGAAACGAAGACTTTACGAGAAACGTGTTTTATGAATATTTTTGAGCTTATAAGGTATCAAAACGCGAAAATTCGTTAATAGAACTTTATGTGGAGAAACAGAACAACATTACCAAAACAATGGTTCTTACACTGTTAGGTACCAAAACGCCAAAATGCATCCATAGCAATTTTTATAAAGGAAACGAAATTTCAAGAAACGTGTCTTTCGAGTGTTTATGAGCGTGCTAGGCTGGAAAATGGTAAAAATCATGGAAGACACCTTATATCGGAAAAGTAAACATTACTAAAAACGTGCCTTTTGAGTGTTTTGAGCTAATCATGTACCAAAATGCTAAAACGCATTAAAAACACCCGTTTTTTTTTAGAAACCTTAGGCAAAAACGTGTATTTTGAGCGTTTTTGAGCATGTTACGTAGACAATGGCAAAATCCATGCAAATGACGCTATATGGAAAAAAAAACACGTGAAACACGTGAAACGTGTATTATGAGAATTTTAGAGCCTTTTAGATACGAAAATACTAAAAGGCATGAATAGCACTCTTTATGGAGATACAGAACTACATTACCCAAAACGTGTTATTTTCAGTGTTTTTTTTTTTTTTTCCACATTGTTAGGTACCTAAACGCCAAATGCATGGAAAGTCTCCTGTATGGGGAAACTAAAGAACTTTACCAGAAACGTGTATTTTGAATATTTTGGAGCATGTTAGGCACCAAAACGCTAAAAAAGAAAAAAAAAAGCGTGGAAATAACCTTATATCAATATAGAAAACAACATTACGAAAAACGTGTCTTTTGATTCTTTTTCAGTGTCCAAAACGCCAAAATACATGCAAAACATTTATAACTAAACTAAATAACATGACCAAAAAACAAGTGTTCTGAGTGTTTTTTGGGCTTACGTTGTAAAACGCCAGAATGCATGGAAAATACACATTACAGGAAACATATCTTATCAGTGTTTTTGAGCTTCTTAGGTATCAAACGGGAAAAATACGTTAATAGCACTTGATGTAGATAAAGAGAACATTACCAAAAACGTAAATTTTGAGTGGTTTTAACATTGTTAGATACCAAAACACAAAAATAGATGCTTTCCTTATATGGAGAAACAAAACGACATTGCAAGAAACGTACGTTTTGAGTATTTTTCTGCATGTTAGTCACCAAAATGCTGAAAAGGATGGAAAGCACCTAATATGAGGAAAAAAAAATCTAGAAACGTGTCTTTTGAGTATTTATGAGCGAGCTAGGCAGCAAAACGTTAAAAATCATGGAAAGCTCCTTATATGGGAAAAGAAAACAACATTATCAAAAACGTATCTATTAAGTGTTTTTAAGCTTCTTATGTAAAAAAACTAAATCGTATGATAAACACCAATTATTGAAAAACGCAATAACTACAAAAAAAAAAAAAAAAAAAAAAAACAGGTATTTTAAGTGTTTTTGATCTTGCTACGTGAAAGACACAGATATAACGAATAACATGTATGAAGAGTTTTTTATTTATTTTATTTTATTTCATTTATTTATTTATTTTTTTACAATAACGCAAAAACGCGTCAACAGCACTCTTTGTGGAAAAACAAAACAAACCAAGTATTTTGAGAGTGTTTCACATACTTAGGTGCCACAACGCCAAAATGTATGCAAAGCACCATATATGGGGAAAGGAAACGACATTTCCATAAATGTGTCTTTTGCGTGTTCAACGTGTTAGGCACCAAAATGCTGAATACCATAGAAAGCACCCTATATGGGAAAAGAAAACAACATTACCATTTGTGTGTTTGAGCTATTTATGTACCAAAAAACACCTTTTACGGAGAAACAGAATAACTTTAAGAAAAACTAGTATTTTCAGTGTTTTTGAGTTTGTTACGTACAAAAATGTCAAAATTCAAAGAAAAAAACCTATGTTGGGAAACAAAAAAAAAACATTATGGGAAAAGTGTATTATTAGTGTTTTTGAGCATCTTAGGTAACAAAACTCCTAAACGCATGAATAGCACTCTATATGGAGAAACAGAAAATTACCAAAAAATTGTACGTGTTTAAAATGTATTTTACATTTATAAGTACCAAACCGCCAAAATGCAAACAAAGCACCCTACATGTAGAGTGGAAACGAGATTTCCAGAAAAACGTATTTTGTGTAATTATGAGTGTGCTAGGCACAATATCGTTGAAAAGCATGGAAAGCAACCTATATGTGAAAACAAAGTAACATTATCAAAAACGTATATTTCCAGTATTTTTTACCTACTTATGTACCAGAACTCTAAAACGAATGGAAAACACCACAGAATAGCATTACCAAAAACAAATACTTTCAATGTTTTTGAGCTTCTTACGTAGAAAAATGATAAAATCCATGGAAAGTACTCCATATTGGAAATGAAAAGATATTACGAGAAACGTGTGATATGAGTGTTTTTTGAGCTCCTTAGATAAAAAAAAAAAACGCAAAAACTCATGAATCGCACTCCATACAGAGAGAGAAAAACATTACCAAAAAACGTGTATTTCACAATGTTAGGTAGCAAAACGCCGACAAGCAGATAAAACACCGTATATTGTTATAAGAAATGACATATCCATAACCGTGTCTTTTAAGTGTTCATGAGCGTGTTAAGAAGCAAACACTAAAAAGCATGAAAAGCATACTATATGGGAAAACCAAACAAAATACCAAAAACGTGTCTTTTGAGTGTTTTGAGGTAGTTACGTACAAAAACGATGAAACGCTGGCAAAACACAATTTAGGGAAAAACGTGAATTTTGAGTATTTTCAGCTTGTTTCGTACAAAAACGCAAAAATGCATGCAAGTATCCTATATAGGGAAACGAAGGAACATTACGGGAAACGCGTACCATGTGTGTTTTTGAGCTTCGTAGTTATCAAAATGCTAAAGCACACAAAATAGCAATCTAAATTAAGAAACAGAACCACATTACTAAAAACGTGTATTTTGAGAATTTTTTACATATTCAGGTACAAAAGCGCCAAAATGCATGGAAAGCACGCCATATGGGGAAACGAAGAAACATTTCCAGAAACAAGTCTTTTGAGTGTTCATGACCGTGTTAGGCATTAACACTCTATAAAGCATGGAAAACACTTTATATGTGAAAACAAAATTGTTTTACCACAAACGAGACTTTTGTATGTTTTTTCAGCTATTTAACATACCAAAACGCTAAAACGCATGCAAAACAGCCTTTATGGAGAAACACAAGAACATTATCAAAAACATGTATTTTGATTGTTATTGAGCCTTTACCTATAAAAACGGCAAAAATGCATGCAAAGTAATCGATATGGGAAAACAAAAAGACATTAAAAGAAACGTGTATCATGACTGTTTTTTCAGCTTCTTAGATACTAAAATGCTAAAACGCATGAATAACACTTCAGATGGAGAAATAGAACAACGTTACCAAGAAAACGTGTCCTTTTAGTGTATTTCACATTGTTAGGTACCAAAACTCCAAAAACGCATGCAAAGCACCCTATAAGGGGAAACGAAAAAAATATTACGATAAACGTGTATTGTGACTGTTTTTAAGCTTAGATACTAAAACGCTAAATACGTTTCTTTTCAGTGTACTTCACATTATTATGTATAAGGTGCAAAGCACCCTATTTGGGGAAAGGAAGTGAAATTTCCCAAAACGTGGCTTTTTAGTGTTTAAGAAAGGGTTAGGGACAAAACGATAAAAAGGCATGGAAAGAAAAAGGCATGGGTAAAGAAAACAACATTAAAAAACGACTCTTTTACGAATTTTTAAGCTACTTACGTACCTAAACGCTAAAATATTTGCAAAACAACCTTTATGAAGAAAATGAAAATAATTGATTTTAGTTTTTTTGAGCTTGATACGTAAAAGAACGCAAAAAATAAATGCAAAGTACTCTATATGATGAAAGGAAAAGACATTGCGAGATACGTGTATCATGAGTTTTATTGAACTTCTTAGGTAAGTAACCGCCGAAATGCATGAATGAATAGCAAAGCATATGTGGAAACAAAACTACTTTACGAAAAACGTGTATTTCACATTGTTAGATAGCAAAAATGCCACACTATATGTTTCCTTTCCACACTATATGTGGAAAGGAAACGAGATTTCAAGAAACGTATTTTTTAGTGTTTACGAGCGTGCTTGGCACAAAAATGCTAAAAGGCAAGGAAAGCACCCTATATGGGAAAAGAAAACAACATTACCAAAAACGTGTCTTTTGAGTGTTTTTCAGCTATTTACGTACGAAAAAAAAATAAAACGCTTGCAAAATACTCTTTACGGAGAAATACAATAGTTTTATAAAGAAACGTCTATTTTGACTGTTTTAGAGCTTATTACGGAGAGAAATTCCAAAATGTATAGAAAGCATTCTATATGAAGAAACTAAAAGACATTACGAGAAACGTGTAGTATGAGTTTTTTTTTTTAACTTATTAGGTACGAAAATGCTAAAGCGCATGAATAGCGCTCTATATGGAGAAACAGAACAACATTACCGTGAAGGTTCATACTGATTTTTTTTTTTTTTTTCACAATTTTAGGTACCAAAACGTCAAAATGTATGTAAAGTTCTTTTAATGGGAAACAAAACGACATTACCAGAAACGTGTCTTTTGGGTGTTTTTTAGCGTATTAGGTACTACAGCGATAAAAAGCATGGAAATCACCCTATATGGAAGTACAAAACAACATTATGAAAAACGTGTCTTTTGAGTGTTTTTTTTTTTTATTTTACTCTAAAAGTCATTTAAAACATCCTATATGGCTAAAACAGAATAACATTACCAACAACAAGTATTCTGGGTGTTTTTTAACTTGTTACGTTGAAAACGCCGAAATGTATGCAAAATACCCTGTATGGTGAAACAAAAAGTTTTTACGCTAAACGTATTATAAGTGTTTTTCATCTTAGGTTCAAAAACACGAAAAACGCTTCAATGGCATTCTATAGGGAGAAACAGAACAACATTACCAAAAATGTGTATTTTAGGTAGTTTTCACAGTGACAGCAAAACACTAAAAATACATGCATAAGGGGAAACGAAACGACATTGCAAGAAACGTATCTTTTGAGTGTTTTTGCGTGTTTGGCACGAAAACGCTAAAAAGAACATAATCAAAAATATGTCTTTTAAGTGTTTTTAAGCTTATTACGTACCAAAACGCTAATACGCATGCAAAACACTCTATATGGAGAAACAGAATAAGATTTTAAATTTAACTATTTTGAATGTTTTTGACCTTGTTACGTACAAAAACAGCCAATTGCACTGAAAATACACTAAATACTGAAACCCAAAGACATTACGAGAAACCTTCATCATAAGCGATTTTGAGCTTTTTATGTAGGAAAACAAGAAAAATCCTTAAAAGCCCTTGATATGGAAAAACAAAGCAACATTACTAAAATTGTGTATTTCAAGTGTTTTTCACATTGTTAGGTACCAACTCGCCAAAATGCATGCAAATCCCCTTGTATGGGGAAAAAAAACGACATTACAAGATACGTATATTCTGAAGGTTTTTGTGCATGCTAGGCACCAAAACACTGAAAAACATGCAAAAACACAATAAATGGGAAAAAAAACACATTACCAAAATAATTTTTTGGTAATTTTTTTGGGGTAAAAAATACCTTTGAGTGTTTTTCAACTTATGTGCGAAAAAGCAAAAACGCACGGAAAAAACACGTAATAGAGAAAAAAATAACATTGTTTTGTTCGTAGCTTACTACGAACAAAAAAGCAAAAATGACCTATACACTTTACACCATAAAAGGAAACGAAAGAACATTAGGAGACACGTATATTATGAACTTCTTAGATAATAAAATGCTAAAATGCATGAATAGCACTTTATATGAAAAAAGAGTAACGTTACCGAAAAACGTGTCTTTTTTTCAGAATATTTCATACAGTTAGGTACCAAAAAGCCAAAATGCGTACAAAGCACGAAATATGGTGAAAGAAATCGACATTTTCAGAAAAGTGTCTTTTAGTTTTCTATGAGAGTGTTGGGCAGAAAAACTCTAAATAGCGTAGAAAGTACCCTATATGTGAAAAGAAAACATCACCAAAAACGAGTTTTTTGAGCTACTTACCAGAACGCTAAAACACATGCAAAATACCTTTTATAGAGAAACACATTAACTTTATTAAAAACGTGTATTTTGAGTGTTTTTTCAGCTTTTATGTGGAAAATGGCAAAGACGCATCCAGCGTACCTTCTATGGAGGAACAAAAAGACATTAGGAGAAACGTGTATTATGAATGTTTTTGAGCTCATTAGATACCAAAATATTTTTAGTGTTTTTCACTTTGTTAGGTATCAAAACGCCGAAACGCATGCAAAGCACCCTATATAGGGCAACCATGGGACATTACACGTCTTTTTAGTATTTTTCAGCGTGTAAGGAACCAAAACACTATAATGCATGGAAAGCACCTTATATGAGAAAAAGAAAACAAAATTACCAAAACAAGTTTTTTTTTTGTGTGTGTGTGTGTTTTTGAGCTACTTACGTACAAATATACTAAAACTCCCTTTTTGAAAAAAATCATTTCATTACTAGAAACAGGTAACGGCAAAATGCATGCAAAGTACCCTATATGTGGAAACGAAGGCATAATGATAACCGTGTATTATGTGTGTTTTTGAGCTTAGATACCAAAACGCGAAAACGCATGAATACCACTCTTTATGGAGAAACAGAACAAAATTTCTAAAAAGGTGTATTTTCAGTATATTTCACTTTGTTAGGTACCACAATTTAAAAATGTAGACAAAATACCCCATATGATTAAAAGAAACGACATTCCCAAAAATGTTTCTTTTAAGTGTTTACGAGCTTGTTTTTTTTCTTTTTTTTTTTTTTTTTTACTTTTTTTTATGTAAGAAGGACACTGGCCAAGGGCAACAAAAATCTAATAAAAAAATATGCCCACGGAAATGACAGTCCCATAAAAGGGCCAAAGCAGAGGTCAAAAATTGATGGATAAGTGTCCTGAAACCTCCCTCTTGAAGGAATTCAAGTCATAGGAAGGTGGAAATACAGAAACAGGCAGGGAGTTCCAGAGTTTACCAGAGAAAGGGATGAATGATTGAGAATACTGGTTAACTCTTGCGTTAGAGAGGTGGACAGAATAGGGGTGAGAGAAAGAAGAAAGTCTTGTGCAGCGAGGCCGCGGAAGGAGGGGAGGCATGCAGTTAGCAAGATCAGAAGAGCAGTTGGCATGAAAATAGCGGTACAAGACAGCTAGATATGCATCATCGCGGCGGTGAGAGAGAGGCTGAAGACAGTCAGTTAAAGGAGAGGAGTTGATGAGACGAAAAGCTTTTGATTTCACCCTGTCTAGAACAGCAGTATGAGTGGAACCCCCCCAGACATGTGAAGCATACTCCACACATGGACGGATAAGGCCCTTGTACAGAGTTAGCAGCTGGGGGGGGTGAGAAAAACTGGCGGAGACGTCTCAGAACACCTAACTTCATAGAAGCTGTTTCAGCTAGAGATGAGATGTGAAGTTTCCAGTTCAGATTATAAGTAAAGGACAGACCGAGGATGTTCAGTGTAGAAGAAGGGGACAGTTGAGTGTCATTGAAGAAGAGGGGATAGTTGTTTGGAAGGTTGTGTCGAGTTGATAGATGGAGGAATTGAGTTTTTGAGGCATTGAACAATACCAAGTTTGCTCTGCCCCAATCAGAAATTTTAGAAAGATCAGAAGTCAGGCGTTCTGTGGCTTCCCTGCGTGATATGTTTACCTCCTGAAGGGTTGGACGTCTATGAAAAGACGTGGAAAGTGCAGGGTGGTATTATCAGCGTAGGAGTGGATAGGACAAGAAGTTTGGTTTAGAAGATCATTAATGAATAATAAGAAGAGAGTGGGTGACAGGACAGAACCCTGAGGAACACCACTGTTAATAGATTTAGGAGAAGAACAGTGACCGTCTACCACAGCAGCAATAGAACGGTCAGAAAGGAAACTTGAGATGAAGTTACAGAGAGAAGGATAGAAACCGTAGGAGGGTAGTTTGGAAATCAAAGCTTTGTGCCAGACTCTATCAAAAGCTTTTGATATGTCCAAGGCAACAGCAAAAGTTTCACCAAAATCTCTAAAAGAGGATAACCAAGACTCAGTAAGGAAAGCCAGAAGATCACCAGTAGAGCGGCCTTGACGGAACCCATACTGGCGATCAGATAGAAGGTTGTGAAGAACTGTTTAAGAATCTTCCTGTTGAGGATAGATTAAAAAACTTTAGATAGGCAGGAAATTAAAGCAATAGGACGGTAGTTTGAGGGATTAGAACGGTCATCCTTTTTAGGAACAGGTTGAATGTAGGCAAACTTCCAGCAAGAAGGAAAGGTAGATGTTGACAGACAGAGCTGAAAGAGTTTGACTAGGCAAGGTGCAAGCACGGAGGCACAGTTTCGGAGAACAATAGGAGGGACCCCATCAGGTCCATAAGCCTTCCGAAGGTTTAGGCCAGCGAGGGCATGGAAAACATCATTACGAAGAATTTTAATAGGTGGCATGAAATAGTCAGAGGTTCGAGGAGAGGGAGGAACAAGCCCAGAATCGTCCAAGGTAGCGTTTTTAGCAAAGGTTTGAGCAAAGAGTTCAGCTTTAGAAATAGATGTGATAGCAGTGGTGCCATCTGGTTGAAATAGAGGAGGGAAAGAAGGAGAAGCAAAGTTATTGGAGATATTTTTTGGCTAGATGCCAGAAATCACGAGGGGAGTTAGATCTTGAAAGGTTTTGACATTTTCTGTTAATGAAGGAGTTTTTGGCTAGTTGGAGAACAGACTTGGCATGGTTCTTGGCAGAAATATAAAGTGCATGAGATTCTGGTGATGGAAGGCTTAAGTATCTTTTGTGGGCCACCTCTCTATCATGTATAGCATGAGAACAAGCTGTGTTAAACCAAGGTTTAGAAGGTTTAGGACGAGAAAAAGAGTGAGGAATGTATGCCTCCATGCCAGACACTATCACCTCTGTTATGCGCTCAGCACACAAAGACGGGTCTCTGACACGGAAGCAGTAGTCATTCCAAGGAAAATCAGCAAAATGCCTCCTCAGGTCCCCCCAATTAGCAGAGGCAAAACGCCAGAGGCACCTTCGCTTAGGGGGATCCTGAGGAGGGATTGGAGTGATAGGAAAAGATAAAGATATGAGATTGTGATCGGAGGAGCCCAACGGAGAAGAAAGGGTGACAGCATAAGCAGAAGGATTAGAGGTCAGGAAAAGGTCAAGAATGTTGCGCGTATCTCCAAGACGGTCAGGAATACGAGTAGGGTGTTGCACCAATTGCTCTAGGTCATGGAGGATAGCAAAGTTGTAGGCTAGTTCACCAGGATGGTCAGTGAAGGGAGAGGAAAGCCAAAGCTGGTGGTGAACATTGAAATCTCCAAGAATGGAGATCTCTGCAAAAGGGAAGAGGGTCAGAATGTGCTCCACTTTGGAAGTTAAGTAGTCAAAGAATTTCTTATAGTCAGAGGAGTTAGGTGAGAGGTATACAGCACAGACAAATTTAGTATGAGAGTGACTCTGTAGTCGTAGCCAGATGGTGGGAAAACTCGGAAGATTCAAGAGCGTGGGCACGAGAGCAGGTTAAGTCATTGCGCACATAAACGCAGCATCCAGCTTTGGATCGAAAACGAGGATAGAGAAAGTAGGAGGGAACAGAAAAGGGGCTACTGTCAGTTGAATCAGACACCTGAGTTTCAGTGAGGAAAAGAAGATGAGGTTTAGAAAAGGAGAGGTGGTGTTCTACAGATTGAAAATTAGATCTTAGACCGCGCGCGAATATTGCAGAAGTTAATGAAGAAAAAGTTGAGGGGGTGTCAAGACACTTAGGGTCGTCGACAGAAAGGCAGTCCGACCTGGGGACATTTATGGTCCCCCTCCCCAGATGGGGACTCCGAGGCTGGTGTAGGAGTCGCCATGATGATTTTAAAATTTTTGAGTGAAGGGTGTGTGTGTTATTAGGTGCTTGTAGTTTTGTGTGGAGGAAGAGAGTTGTCTTTAGAGGGCAGACTGTGACTGCCCCCTTGTGTTGTGAGACACAAAGGGAAACGTTCAGTGAGGTCACAGCTGGGTTTAATGATAAGTTCACAGCACCCCCTGAACAGTGCTTTAGACCTCACTGGGAGTAATTATCGTTTCAGCAGGTGTCTACTGCCTCCTCCAAAGTATGGAGATCTCTGACTTAATGCGTACCAATACGCTAAAAAGCTGGTAAAATGCCCTTTATGAAGAATCACAATAACTTTACCAAAAAATGTAAATTTTGAGTGTTATTGAGATTTTATGTATAAAAAAAAATGCATGCAAAATACATGCAAACAAAATGCATGAGAAAAATAAATAGGGAAACGAAAAGATATTACGAATACGTCTATCATGTGTTTTTAGGCTTCTTAGTTATCAAAACTTTTAAAACCATAAATAGCATTAGATATAGAGAAACATGTCAATATTAGCAAAAAAAAGGTGTATTTTGAGTGTTTTTTACATTGTTAAGCACCAAATCGTGAAAATACATGCATTGCACCCTCTGTGGAAAAAGGAGACGACATTTCTAGAATCTTGTCTTATGTCTATGAGCGTGATAGGCAAAAAACGGTAAAAAGGATTGATAACACCCTATACGGGAAAACAAAGCAAGATTACCAAAAACTGGTAAAATTGGGAAAGAAAAAGACATTACGATAAACGATTTTTATTAGGGTTTTTAAGCTTCTTAGGTATCAAAAACCTAAACCCTATGAATAGCACTCAATATGAAAAAAAAAAAAAAAAGAAGAATAACATTACCTAAAACATGTATTTTAAGTGTTTTTTCCACGTTGTTAGGTACCAAAACGCCATCGTCCATGTAAAGTATCCTGTCTGAAGAAACCAAACAACATTACCAGAATTGTTTCATTTCATTGTTTTTGAGCGTGCTAGTAATCATAATGCTTAAAAGCATGGACTTCACCATATATGGAAATACAAAAAGAACATTACGAAAAACGTGTCTTTTGAATGTTTTTGTACTTCTTATGTACCAAAACGATAAAACGCATACAGAATACAATCTATAGCTAAACAGAATAACATTACCAAAATTAAGTATTTTGATTGTTTTTCAGCAAAGTACCCTTTATTAAAAAACGAGAAAAAAAACATTATGAAAAACGCGTATTATGAGAGTTTTAGCGCTTCTTAGGTACTAAAATATAAAAATGCACGAACAGCACTCTCTATGGAGAACAAGATCAGCATTACGAAAAACCTGCATTTTGAGGGTTTTTCAGATTGTTAGGTACCAAAACGCCGAAATGAATAAAAACCCCCTATATTGGAAAACCAAGCGACATTACCAGAAACGTGTTTTTTAAGTGTTTTTCAAAGTGTTAGGCACCAAAACGCTAAAAAGCATGGAAATCACCATATATGGAAAACAAAACAACATTACCAAAAACGTGTCTTTTGAATGTTTATGAGCTACTTACCAAAATGCTAAAATCCGTGCAAGACACCCTTTATGGAGAAACACAACTTTACCAAAAACGTGTATTTTTTTAGTGTTGAAATGTTTAAGTATTTTTAAGAGCTTGTTGCGTACATAAACGCCAAAATATATTGAAAGTACGGTATATGGGGAAATGAAAGGACCTTACAAAAAACGTGTATTATGAATTTTTTTGAGCCTTTTATGTAGCAAAACTCGAAAACGGATGAATAGATAGCACTGTATAGGAATGAAAAAAAGCAATATCAAAAACATGTGTTTTGACTCTAATTAACATTGTTAGATACTAAAATGCCAATATGCACTCAAAATATCTTTTATTGGGAAAGGAAAAGAGATTTACAAAAATGTGTATTTTCAGTATTTATGAGAGTGCTAAGCACAATAACACTAAAGCAATGAAAAAAACCCAATATGGAAAAAAAATATACAAAATTACCAAAAACGTCTCTTTTCAGAGTTTTTGAGCTATTTACGTACCAAAACGCAAAACTAATGTTTTGTAGAAACAATTATATTACCAAAAAAGGTATATTGAGTGTTTTTGAGCTTATGGGGGTGCTCAGGATCTGTACCTAAAGAAAATTTTTATTTTTTTCTTTTGTAATTTTTTTGCATTTTTCCGCTTCTTTTTATATATGCAACATTTAAAAAAAAAAGAAAAAAACAAGTTTACCCATTATGCAATGAGGTCTTCGTCATGAAATTCCACAGTTTCACCCACCGCGAGACGTGTATGATTTTTTTTTTTTTTCCCTTCCTTCCCATACTTTTCTGATATATCCGTTTTTCCTTAGTGTACTTTGAAAATTTACGGCTCTCTATTTGCGTACAACATTGGAGAACAGAAGAGTTTAGAATTTATTAGATTTATGTACGAAAAATAAAAATACATAATTTTTTTTTTTTTTCGTAAATCCAGAAAATAATCAATGTATTTGCATCAGATATATTTTTAATAAATATTTTACTTAATTTTAAACAGTGAAGCACGGGTTTTTAATTATAAATATGACAAAACATAACAACATTCTTTTCCCCCGAATGAAATCATTAATCACTTTTGGCCTATGTACAAAATTAATCGTAGTAACTAAATTAAACTATATCTGCTTTTTGAACATATTCTGATGTATACATCATGTGCATTTCAAGTCCCTAACTGCAATAGGTAAATTAAAGATACCCCTTAAATTTTATGACGTCGTATCTCAAAATGGTGAATTTTGGCATATAAAAATCATCTCCTACGTTGTTATTAATGTTACACATATATGGGTTATTGCAGCTTATGAAACTACGAAAGACGAACAAACTTTGCTATCGAATTTTTTTTTTTTTTTTTTTTAGTTGATTTTGATTTTTGACAAATATTTGAAAATCCGAATTAGTTTTACTTTTTTTTCCATCGGACAAAACAAAAAATTATCCTACAAGAGAAAACGATAGCAAACATTGTTCTCCTATCCTTCCTGATTTTTTTTTTTTTTTTATTAAAGAATTTGGTTAATAAAATAAGGGAGGAGATTCACGTTGAACATTGGCAATTTAACATGGGATTACCTATTATAAAACACCCTTAAGTAGAAAAACGCCAAAACTCAGAAATTAAACTGTATGAGGAAACGAAATGTATAAATAACACTCTATATGGAAAAACAGAACATTACCCAAAACGTATGTTTTGAGCGTATTTGACATTGTTAAAAACAAAACCCCCAAAATGCACGCAAAACATCCTCTATGGGGAAATGAAAAGACAATTTCCAGAAACATGTGTTTTGAAAGTGTATAAGCGTTCTAGGCACCAAAACGCTAAAAAGCATAGAAAACACTCTATATGGGAACACACAACATTACCAAAAATGTGTCTTTTGAGTGTTTTTCAGCTGCTTACGTGCCAAAGCGCAAACGCAAGCAAAAAAGCATTTATGGAGAAACACAATAATATTAACAAAAAAAAAATTATTTTGTGTTTTTGAGCTTCTTACGTACAGAAACGCCAAAATGCATGTAAAATACCCTAAATGGGGAGACGAAAGGACATTAAGAGAAACGTATATTATGAGTGTTTTTCAGGTTTTTGGGTACCAAAACGTTAAAACGTATGAATAACACTCCATATGGAGAAAAGAACAACATTACCGAAAATATTAATTTGACTATTTCACATTGTTAGGTACAAAAACGCCAAAATACATGTAAAACACTATATATGGGGAGGAAAACAAGGTTTTATGTAACTTGTCTTTTGAGCGTTTATGAGAGTGCTGGGCACCAAAACGAGAAAAAAAAAATAAATGAATAAATAAGTAAATAGAATAAATAAATAAATAAAATAAATTAATAAAGAAATGGAAAGCAGGCTATATAGGAAAACAAAATAATATCACCAAAAACGTCTCCTTTAGGTGTTTTTCAGATACTGACGTACCAAAACGCTAAAACTCATGCAAAACAAAAAAAAAAAAAACACTTCATAAAGAAATTATACATTTTTAGTGTTTTTGAGCTTGTTACGTAGAAAAATGGCAACATCCATTAATAGGGAAACGAAAAAAAAATACCAGAAACATGTATTATAAGAGTTTAGAGCTTCTTAGGCACTAAAGCGCTAAAACGCCTGAATAGCACTCTATATTAAGAAACAGAACACTACAAAAAACGTGTATTCTGAGTGTTTTAACATTATTATACACCAAAAACCCAAAATGTATGCAAAAGCCTTCTATATAAAAAAACGAAAGGACATCACCAGTCTTTTTGGGTGTTTTTGAGAGTATTAAGCACGAAAAGGTTAAAAATCATGGAAGCACCCTATATGGGAATAGAAAAAAAAAAAAAAGAAAAAAAATTGAGTGTTTTCAGCTTCATATATACCAAAACCCTAAAACGCATGAAAACACCCTCTATAAAGAAAGAGAACAATATTAAAAAAAAAAAAAAGTGTTTTAAGTGTTTTTGAGCTTTTTACATACGAAAACGACAAATGTATGTAAATTACAATATATAGGGAAAGGAAAAGACATTAATAGAAACATGTATCATGAGTCTTTTCAAGCTTCTTAGGTACTAAAACGCTAAAACGCTTAAATAACATTCTTTATAAAGAAACAGAACAATTTTACCCAAAAAAACATGTATATTGAGTGTTTTTTTTTTTCATATTGTTAGGTGCCAAAATGCTTGCATAGCATATGCATAGCATGGGGAAAGGAAACGAGATTTCCTGAAACGTGTCTTTTGAGTGTTTATGTGCGTGCTTCGCACCAAAACGCTAAAAATCATGGAAAACACCTTATATGCAAAAAATAAAAGAACATTACCAAAAACGTGTCTTTTGAATGTTTTACTAAAAAGGTGAATTTTCAGTGTATTTCACAGTGTTAGGTACCAAAACACCAAAAGAAATGTAAAGCACCCTATATGGGGAAAAGAAACATGCCTGTTATGTACAAAAACGTCAAAATGCATGCAAAATAACCTGCATGGGGGAAACAAAAAAAAAAAAACATTACGAGAAACGTGTATTGAGTGTTTTGGACTTCCTTCATACCAAAACACTAAGTATGAATAGCACTCTATATAAAGAAGCAACATTACAAAAAAAAAAGTGGATAATGAGTGTATTTCTGTCAGGTGTCATAACACCAAAATGCATGCAAAGCACCCTTTTTGGTAAAAGGAATCGACATTTCTAAAGACATGGATTTTGAGTGTTTATGAGCGTGTTAAGCACTAAAACGCTAAAAAAAAAAAAAAAAAAAAAAAAAAAAAAAAACATTCAAAGCAAACTATATGGGAAATAAAAAACATTATGAAAAACATGTCTTTTGAGTGTTTTTAGCTACTTACGTATCAAAACGCTAAAACGTAGACAAAACACTTTTAACTGAGAATCAAAATAACATTATATATATAAAAAAAAATTATAATAATAATAATTTTTAAAAAAATGAGTGTTTTGAATTTGTTACGTACAAAAACGCCAAAAATTCATGGGAATTATCGTATATGGGGAAACGAAAAAAAAAAAAAATTACGAAAAACGTGTACTATGAGAGTTTTTGAGCTTTTTAGGTACCAAAACTCTGTAAAACTTACCAGTATTACCAAAAACATGTATTTTGAGTTTATTTCACGTTCTTAGGTACCAAACGGCAAAAATGCACACAAAACACCCTATATGGGGAAAAGAAATGAAATTATCAGAAACATCTCTTTTAATTATTTTTACATTGATTATAAGATAAGATAAGATAAGGCAGGATGAGAGAGGTGAGGTAAGGCGTGAGGACAAGAGGAGGGAAGATGTGTCCGGAAGGAGTGGAGGAGAGAGGGAGGGGGAGATAGGTGTGAGTATGTTGGAATGTCTGGTCATTCTGAAACGAGAGAGGTGAGGTCGAGGCGAGTAGATGAAGGAGTGGAGAGGATGGCACGGGCCGAGATGAGGGGATTAGGTGAGGTAAATGTAGATAAATTGTATAAATATTTCATAGATAAAGTTCATACAGGTCAGTTAGCAAATATCCCGTATAGGGCAATAAGATCACAGAAAAATTACCCTAAATGGATGACTGCTAGGTTAAAACATTATATAGGGCGTAAGAGAAGTATATATAAGAGATTAAGGGCAGGTGAAGAAGTTTTAAGGTCACAATATAATGAATTAGTTAGGACAGTTAGGAAGTTAACGAGGAAAGCTACGGGCCAGCCAGCCAGGCGAAGACGGACCCCAAGGACCCCAAGGGATTTTATCAGGTATACAAGATGAAGAATAAGGATACTATAGGTCCATTAAAGGCAGCAGATGGGGAGCTGGTTAGTTCTTGGGAGATTAGTAAACTTCTGAATGAGTATTTTTTAACTGTCTTCACCCAGGAAAATATGCAGGATGTGCCAGATAGTGAACAGATGTTTAGAGCAGATGAGAATGAGAAGCTGACAGATATTTCTATAACTAGGGAGATAGTGGAACAGGAGATAGTTAGATAGTTAGGCTAAAAAAGTTCAAGACACCAGGACCAGATGAAATATATCCCAGGGTACTTAAGGAATGCAAAGATATTATTAGTGAGCCGTTAGTTTCTGTCTTTAGGAAATCACTTGAGTCGGGTGAGGTACCGGTAATGTGGAGGCAGGCTAATGTAGTACCCATCTTTAAGAAAGGAGATAAAACTTTAGCGTCTAACTATAGCCCTGTCAGCTTAACTTCAGTTGCAGGTAAAATATTAGTCAATAATAACGAGGAACATTAGGGAACATTTAGACAAACATAACTTCATAAACCAGTCACAGCATGGCTTCACGAAGGGGAAGTCTTGCCTGACAAACTTGTTAAGTTTTTACGGTAAAGTGTACGAGGCAGTAGATAATGATATTTTATATCTGTACTTTAGTAAAGTATTTGACAAGGTACCCCATCAAAGGTTCCTGAGAAAGGTTAGGGCACACGGGATAGATGGAAAGGTGTTAGGCTGGATAGGGTCATGGCTTAATGACAGGCGACAAAGAGTTGTAATAAACGGCTCGAAATCCGAGTGGGGTCATGTAATTAGTGGGGTGACACAGGGATCAATATTAGGGACATTGTTATTTCTAATATATATCAGTGACTTGGATAGTGGAATTTGTAGTGATGTTAGTAAATTTGCGGATGACACAAAGATAGGTAGATTAATTAGGTCAGAATCAGATGCCATCGCCTTGCAGGCAGATTTAGATAGAATGAATGAATGGACGGATAAGTGGCAAATGCAATTTAATATCAATAAATGTAAAGTACTTATCGTAGGTAGAGGAAACTCAAACAGTAGGTACACATTAAACAACCAAACTCTGGTAGGTACAGGGTACGAGAAAGATTTAGGAGTTATAGTTAGCTCTGAACTCCGTCTTGGGAAACAATGCATAGAGGCCAGAAACAGGGCAAATAGGGTACCAGGATTAATTTTTTAGGAGTGTTAAAAGTAGAAGGCCGGAAGTAATATTAAAGTTATACTTGGCGCTGGTCAGATTTCATCTAGACTACGCTGTGCAGTTCTGGTCCCCACATTACAGGAAAGATATAGGTCTATTAGAATCAGTACAGAGGAGAATGAGTAAAAGGCTACAGGGGATGAGGAGTGTTCCTTACGAGGCGAGGTTGAAGCTGTTAAATTTACATTCTCTAGAGAGACGTAGGTTAAAAGGGGACCTGATAGAAGTCTTTAAGTGGTAAAAGGGTTATAACAAGGGAGATGTAAGCAAAATTCTTAGGATCAGTAACCAGGATAGAACAAGAAATAACGGGTTCAAGCTTAAAAAATTTAGGTTTAGGAAGGAGATAGGAAAAAATTGGTTCTCAAATAGAGTGGTAGATGAATGGAACGGACTCAGTAATCATGTTTTTAGTGCTAGGACACTGTAGAGCTTTAAGAGAAGATTAGACAGGTTTATGGATGGGGATAATAGATGGAAATAGGTAGGTGTATTTCATACAAGAACTGCCACGTGTAAGCCTGGTCGCTTCTTGCAGCTTCCCTTATTTCTTATGTTCTTATGTTCTTATGTTCTAAAACGCCAAAATCCACGAAAAGCACCCTATATGGTGAAAAGAAACGACATTTCCAGAAACGTGCCTTTTAGGTGTTTATGAGCTTGTGAGGCACAAAAAAAAGGTAAAGTATCCTATATGGGAAAATAAAACAACTTTACCAAAAAACATGTTTTTTAAGTGTTTTTGAGCTATTTATGTACGAAAACGCTAAAAAGAATGCACCCTTTATCGAGAAACACAATAATTTCACCAAAAACGTGTATTTTAAGTGTTTTGAGCTTTTTACGTATATTAATGTGAAAATACATGGAAAGTACCTAATATGTGAAAACGAAAATACATTACGAGGAATGTGTATTATAAGTGTTTATGAGCTTCTTATGTACCAAACGCGAAAACGCATGAATAGCATTCTATATGGAGAAAGAGAACATCACCAAAAACATGTATTTTGACTGTAATTCACAGAATTACAGTCAAAATTACAGAATTACAGAATGACTGCAATTCACCAGAGACCCAAAATGCAAGGAAAGCACCACATTTGGCGAATGGAAACGTGTTTTTTGAGTGTTTTTGAGCGTCCTAAACACCAAAACGTTAAAAAGCCTGGAAAGCACCTTATGTGGGAAAAGAAAACAATATTACCAAAAACGTGTCTTTTTGAGTGTTTTTGAGCTATTTACGTATGAAAATGCTAAAACGCATATAAAACACCCTTTTCGGAAAAATACAACTTTACCAAAAACTTGTATTTTCAGTGGTTTTCAGCGTGTTAAGTAGTAAGAACCCAAAATGCATGCAATTGACTCTATAAAGAGAAACGAAAAGACGTTACGATAAACGTGCATTATGAGAGTATTTTTTTTTTAGTTTCTTAGGTACCAAAATGCTAAAACGCATAATAGCAGTCTTTATGGAGAAACAAAATATTACCAAAAACGTGTATTATGAGTGTTTTCATATCTTAGGTACCAAAATGCCAAAATGCATGGAAAGCCTTTTTATTTGGGGAAAGGAAGCGACTTTACCAAAAACGTGTCTTTTTAGTATTTTTGAGCGTGTTACGCACCAAAACGCTAAAAAACATGGAAATCAGCTTACATGGGAATACAAAACAATATTATGCATTTTGTTTGTTTTTCAACGTCTTACCTACCAAAAGGCAAAAAAGCATGTAAAGTCCCTTCTTACATAAAGAATCGAAACGACATTGCAAGAAACGTATCTTTTTTATTATTTTCTGCATGCTTGCCACAAAAACTCTAAATGGCATGGAAAGCACCCTACATGGGAATATAAAACAACTTTACCAAAACGTGTCTTTGAGTGTTTTACAGTTTTTTACATACCAAAACGCTAAAACTCATGCAAAACACCCTTCATGGAAACACACAATAACTTTAACAAAAACAAGCATTTTGAGTGTTTTTGAGCTTGTTACGTATAAAAACACCAAAATGTATTCAAAATACATTATATAAGGAAAGAAAAGGGCATTACGAGAGACGTATATTATTAGTGTTTCTGAGATTTTTAGGTATCAAAATGCTTCGACGCATGAATAGAACTCTTTATGGAGAAAAAGAACATTACAAAAAAGTGTGTACATTGAGTGTATTTCACATATCTTTAGAGTATATATGACTCTGCTAGGCATCATAACGCTAAACATCATGAAAAGCATATGGGAAAATAAAAGAACATTACGAAAAACGTCTTTTTTTCAGAGTTTGAGCAACTTACGTACTAAAACGATAAAACACATGGAAAACACTTTATGGACAAACATGATAACATTACAAAAAAAGCAAATGAGGCGCGCGGTACAACAACGACGTAACCGAGAAATGGAAGTTTCGAGAAAAACGCGCTCAAAGTTAAACACTGATTGCGCACAATAGGATACCCTTAAATAAGTAAGTATTATACATCATTTGAAAGGTCTTGGGTAGTTCTGTTTGGGGATGTAGGTTTCGAAGTGATAGGTGACGATTTTGGGTGGATGACTTACTCGTTAATTAACGCGTATACCGTAGGTAATAATTTTTTTTCCCGATATTGTTTTCATTTGTTAATAATGTGTTAGAGCCTATTACACATAGTATTAGGTGAAAGTTTCATGAAGATTGGTACATAAATAATTTTTTTATGAATTTTTTTCCGAGCGTAAAAAATAAAACTTACTCATTACCGGCACGTTATTACTCCTACCATAACTTTGACGTCCTGCTATGACTAACAGTGTGTAATGCTGATAATTTTATGTTTGTGCATGCATTCTGGTAAGTATTAATGGAAAGCCGCTATGTCAAGAACATTATGAAGAAACGAATTTTTTTTTTTTTTTTTTTTGTATTCAATGAATATGGTTGGCTTCAGGACGCTCTTCCACGGCAGGAACGGAGGTAGAAGTGCTGGGAGAAGCCATAGTTGCGTAAAGAGTCACGAGAAAGGTAGCGTGCGTCTGTGCTCGGGCGTGTTAAAGGGCAGAGTGGATGAGCACATGGTGAGTGTGTTGTCACCATGGCAACGGCGCTGGTAAACATGGCAGCGGTGCTGTGATTGGCTCGCCCGCGCCGGGCGGCTGCAACCGCGCCGCTGATTGGCCATACGCACGTGAGGCTGGGAGGAGCAGGTTGCGTCGTTGTTGTACCGCTTTCGAGATGTTAGTCCAGAGAAATTTTCTCCGCACTACGCTCGACTTTGAGCCTTAGTACAGGTGCTTAGATGGTCGAATATGACTTGGCCGACATCACCACGAGACTTTTACACCCTTCTACCACACGGAGCAGGCAAAAACACGAAATCTCAAATTTCACGGTTACGTCGTTGTTGCACCGCGCGCCTCAAATATTTTGAGTGTTTTTTGAGTTTGTTATGTACAAAAACGCCAAATGCACGAAAATTACCATATACGGGAAAACGAAAAGACATTCCGAAGAACGTGTATTATGTGTTTTTTAAAAGCTTCTTAGGTACGAAAGCCTCCTCTATGGGAAACAAAACATCATTACCATAAAGTGTGTTTTTAGTGTTTTCAACTACTTACGAACCAAAACGCTAAGACGCATGCAAAACAGCCTTTATAAAGAAATAGAATAACATTACCAAAACAAGTATTTTGAGTGTTTTTGAGCCTGTTACGTACAAAAACACCAAAATACATGCAAAAAAAAACTCTATATGGGGAAACAAAAAGACATTAAGACAGTGTTTTTGAACTTCTTAAGTACCAAAACTAAAAAAAAAAAGGATGAATAGCACTTTATTTAAAGAAACAGAAGAATATTACTTAAGAAGTGTATTTACAATGTATTTCATACGATTAAGTACTAAAACGCCAAAATCCACGAAAAGCACCAGAAACGTGTCTTTTAGGTGTTTATGGGCTTGTGAGGCATAAAAATGCTAAAGAGAATAGAAAGTATCCTATATGGGAAAATAAAACAATTTTACCAAAAAACATATATTTTAAGTGTTTTTGAGCTATTTAAGTACGAAAACACTAAAGCGAATGCAAAACAGCCTTTATCGAGAAACACAGTAACTTCACCAAAAACGTGTATTATAAATGTTTTGAGCTTGTTACGTATATTAATGCGAAAATACATGCAAAGTACCTAATATGTGAAAACAAAAAAAATACATTACGAGGAATGTGTATTATAAGTGTTTTGAGTTTCTTAGGTTGCAAAACGCGAAAATGCATGAATAGCGCTGTATATGGAGAAAG
The DNA here is from genome assembly GCF_035594125.1 of Scylla paramamosain. NCBI lineage: Eukaryota > Metazoa > Arthropoda > Malacostraca > Decapoda > Portunidae > Scylla > Scylla paramamosain. The sequence goes on along the minus strand of NC_087158.1, from coordinate 9,623,325 downwards.
AGAACATCACCAAAAATACTCGTATGTATTTTGACTGTAATTCATATTGTTAAGTACCAAAACCCCAAAAATGCAAGGAAAGCACCACATTTACGAGTGGAAACGTGTTTTTTTGAGTGTCTATGAGCGTTCTAGGCACCAAAACGATAAAAAGCGTGGAAAGCACCATAAGTGGGAAAAGAAAACAATATTACCAAAAACGTGTTTTCTGAGTGTTTTTGAGCTACTTACGTATGAAAATGCTAAAACGCATACAAAACACCCTTTTTAGAGAAATACAACTACCAAAAACTTGTATTTTCAGCGGTTTTTAGCGTGTTGCGCAGTAAGAACCAAAATTGCATAAATTAACTCTATAAAGGGAAACGAAAAGACATTACGAGAAACTTTCATTAGGAGAGTATTATTTTTTCAACATTTTACCTACCAAAAGGCAAAAATGCATGTAAAGTCCCTTCTTACATAAAGAAACGAAACGACATTGCAAGAAACGTATCTTTTTTTATTATTTTCTGCATGCTTGCCACAAAAACGCTAAATGGCATGGAAAGCACCCTACATGGGAATATAAAACAATTTTACCAAAACGTGTCTTTGAGTGTTTTACAGCTTTTTACATACCAAAACGCTAAAACTCATGCAAAACACCCTTCATGGAAACACACAATAACTTTAATAAAAACAAGCATTTTGAGTGTTTTTGAGCTTGTTACGTATAAAAACACCAAAATGTATTCAAAATACATTATATAAGGAAAGAAAAGGACGTTACGAGTGACGTGTATTATTAGTGTTTCTGAGATTTTTAGGTATCAGAATGCTTAAACGCATGAACTCTTTATGGAGAAAAAGAACATTACAAAAAAAATGTGTATATTGAGTGTATTTCATATATTTTTTAGTATAGATGATTCTGTTAGGCATCATAACGTTAAACATCATGAAAAACACTCTATATTGGAAAATGAAAGAACATTACGAAAAACGTCTTTTTTTCAGAGTTTGAGCAACTTACGTACTAAAACGATAAAACGCATGGAAAACACTCCATGGACAAACATAATAACATTATAAAAAAACAAGTATTTTGAGTGTTTTGAGTTTGTTATGTACAAAAACGCAAAATGCCCAAAAATTACCACATATGAGAAAACGAAAAGAGATTACGAACAACGTGTATTATGTGTTTTTTAAAAAGCTTCTTAGGCACGAAAACGCTAAAACTCATGACTAGCATTCTATATTGAGAAAAAGAACATTCCCAATAACGTATATTTTAAGTGTTTTCATATTGTTAGGTACCAAAACGCCAAAATGGATGTAAACCACCCTATATGGGGAAAGGAAACGATATTTCTAGGAAAGTGTCTTTTGATAGTCTATGAGCTTGTTAGGCACTAAAATTTTAAATAGAGTGGAAAGCAAATTATATGATAAAACAATACATTACCAAAAATGTGTCTTTTGAGTGTTTTTAAGGTACTTAAGCACGAAAATACTAAAACGCATGTAAAACACCATTTATGGAGAAAAACAATAATTTTACCAAAAGAAAAAAAAAAGTGTATTTTGAGCGTTTTTGAGAGTGTGACGTAGAAAATGTTTTTGCTTCTTCTTCTTTCCCTCTTTTATTTAAACCAGATGGCACCAATGCTATCACATCTATCTCTAAAGTTGAAATCTCCGCTCAAACCTTTGCTGAAAACTCTACCTTTGGACGCTTCAGGGCATGTTCCTCCCTCTCCTCCACCCTCTGACTACTTCATGCTACTTATCAAAATTCTTCGCAATGATGTTTTCCATGCCCTCGCTGGCCTAAACCCTCGGAGGGCTTATGGACCTGATGGGGTCCCTGCTATTGTTCTCCGAAGCGATGCCTCTGTGCTTGCACCTTGCCTAGTCAAATTCTTTCAACTCTGTTTTTCAACATCTATCTTTCCTTCTTGCTGGAAGTTTGCCTACATTCAGCCTGTTCCTAAAAAGGGTGACTGTTCTAATCCCTCAAACTACAGTCCTATTGCTTTCATTTCTTGCCTATCTAAAGTTTTTCAATCTATTCTCAATAGGAAGATTCTTAAACATCTATCACTTCACAACCTTCTATCTGTTCGTCAGTGTGGGATCCGTCAAGGCCGCTCTACTGGTGATTTTCTGGCTTTACTTACTGAGTCTTGGTCATCCTCTTTTAGAGAGTTTGGTGCGTTGGAAACGCCAAAACGTATACAAAGTTCCCTATATAGGGAAACGAAAAGACATTACGAGAAACGTGTATTATGAATGTTTTTTGAGTTACTTATGTACCAAATCGCGATAACTCTTTATTACCACTCTATATGGAGAAACAGAACAACATTACCAAAAACCTGTATTTTGAGTGTTTTTCAGTTAGCTACCAAAACGCTAAAATGCATGCGAAGCCCTTGCATGGGGAAACGAAAGGACATTACCGGAAAGTTTGTGTGTGTGTGTGTGTGTGTGTGTGTGTGTGTGTGTGTGTGTTTATGAACGTCTTAGGCACCAAAACGCTAAAAAAGTATGGGAAAAAAAACTTTATGGGAAAAGAAAAAATCATTACCAAGAACTTGTCTTTTGAATGTTTTTGAGTTACTTATATACCAAAAACTCTAGAAACGCATTCAAAACACTCTTTATTGACAAACACAATAACATTACACAAAAAAAAAAAAAAGAATTTTGAGTGTTTTGAGCAGGTTACGGAGAAAAACGCCTAAATGTATTAAAAGTACCCTATATTGCGAAACGAAAGTACACTAAGAGAAACGTGTGTTATGAATGTTTTTCATCTTTTTGGTACCAAAATTCGAAAAAAGAAATCATGAAGATCACTAGTTGGAGAAATAGCAATAACTGGAGAAACAGAACAACATTACTAAAAATGTGTATTTTAAGTGTATTTCATATTGTAAGGTTCCAAACCTTCAAAATCCAGAGAAATGTCTTTTCAATGCTTATGTGTAGGCTAGGTACCATAACGCTAAAATATATGGAAAACACCCCATATAGAAAACAAAACATTACCAAAAACTTCCCTTTTCAGTGTTTTGAGCTACTTATCTACCAAAACGCTAAAACGCATGTAAAATACCTTTTATGGACAAAAAAGATGACATTACCTAAAAGAAGTATTATGAGTTTTTTTTAGTTTGTTACGTATAAAAACGCCATAATGCATGCAAAATGCAGTGAATAGGGAAAGGGAAGGACATTACGAGATACGTGTATTATGAGTGTTTTTGAGCTTCTTAGGTACCAAAACGCTAAAACGTATGAATAGCGCTCTATATGGAGAAATAGAACATTACCAAAACGCCAACATACATGCAAAGCACCCTATATAAGAAAAAAAAAAATGAAATTTCCAGAAAAGTGTGTTTGGAGAATTTATGAGCGCTAAAACTCATGGAAAGCACCCTATATGGGAAAACAAAACATTATGAAAAACGTGTCTTTTGAGTGTTTTTGAGGTACTTACGTACCAGAACGCTACAACGCAGGTAAAACATCTTTTATTAAAAAACACAATAACTTTACTAAAAACCAAACGACATTACCAGAAACGTGTCTTTTAATTTTATTTATTTATTTATTCTTTTTTTTTTTTTTTTGCGTAATAGGCACCAAAACGCTAAAAAGCATGGAAAGCACCCTACTAAAAACGTGTCTTTTGAGTGTTTTTGAGAATATTACGGACTAAAAGTCTAAAACGCTGGCAAAACACCCTTTATGGAGACACAGAATTTTGAGTGTTTTGGGCTTGTTACATACAAAACCGCCAAAGTGCATGGAAAGTACCCTATATGGGGAAACTGAAAGACATTACGAAAAATATTTTATATTTTTCGTAATTTCGAAATATTTATTGTATTTTGAGTGCTTTCACATTGTTAGGTACCAAAACCGCAAAATGCACGGAAAACCTCTTATATAGGGAAACCAAACGACCGGAGACGTGTCCTTTGAGAGTTTTAGATCGTGTTGGTCACAAAATCATAAAAAAAAAAAAAAATTGAAATCATCCTATATGGGAATACAAAGCAACATTAAGGGAAACGTGTCATGAGTGTTTTTGAATTTACATACCAAAACAATAAAACGCATCAACAACATTCTTTATGGAGAAACAGAATTACATGACCAAAAACAAATGTTTGATTTATTTATTTATTTTTATTTTTATTTTTATTTATTTATTTTTTTTTTTTTTTGAGCTTGTTACGATCAGAAACGCCACAATATATTCAAAGCACCAAAGCACCTAGAGCTTTGGTGCCTAACACGCTCAAAAACACTCAAAAGACATATTTCAGGATTTTTTTTTTTTTTTTTTTGCCCATAGAGGTCGCTTTGAATGCATTTTGGCGTTTTAGTACCTAGTAAAGTGAAAAACACTCAAAATACACGTTTTTGGTAATGTTCTTCTATTTCTCCATATAGAGTGCTATTTGCTCATTTTAGCGTTTTGATACGTAAGAACCTAAAAAAAAAAAAACAGTACACGTTTCTCATTTCCCCATGTAGGATACTTTCCATACATTTTTGCGTTTTAATACGTAACAAGTTCAAAAGTTATTGTGTTTCTCCATAAAGGGTGTTTTTGCCAGCATTTTAACGTTTTCGTGCGTAACTAGCTCAAAACACTCAAAAGACACGCTTTTTTTTTTTCATATAGGTTGCTTTCCATATTTTTTTTTTTTTTAGTGTTCTGGTCTCTAACTCGCTCATAAAAAAAATTAAAAGACACGTTTTTGGAAATGTTCCTTTTAAACATATAAAGTTTTTGCTTGCATTTTAGCGTTTTACTACCTATCAATGTGAAATACATTAAAAATACACGTTTTTGATAATGTTCTGTATCTCTATATAGAGTGCCGTTTATGTGTTTTTGTATTTTTGTTCCTAAGCTCAAAAGCACTTATAATACATATTTCTTGTGATGTCTTTTCCTTTCCACATATAGGGTACTTTGCATGCATTTTGTCTTTTTTGAACGTAACATGCTAAAAAATACTGAAAATACTGTTGATGTTATTGTTTCTCTATAAAGAGTGTTTTACATACATTTGTGCGTTTTGGTACGTAAGTAGCTCAAAACACTAAAAAAACACGTGCTCTTTTCACATATAGGGTGCTTTTCCATGCTTTTAATGTTTTTTTTTTTGTTTTTTTTTTGCCCAACACGCCCATAATCACCTAAAAAAAACACATTACTAGAAATGTCGTTTCCTTTACCCACATAAAGTGCTTTTCCATACATTTTTTGGTGTTTTGGTAAATATCAATGTAACACTTAAAAGACACGTATTTTATTAACGTTGTTCAGTTTTTTTTTTTCCATATAAAGTGCTACTCATACGTTTTAGGGTTTTAGTATCTAAGAAACTCATAAAAGTTATAATACACATTTCTCGTAATGTCTTTTCGGTTGAACATATAGGATACCTTGCATGCATTTAGGCGTTTTTGTATGTATCAGGCTGAAAAACACATAAAGTACTTGTTTCTGGTAAGGTTATTTTGCTTCTCCATAAAGGGTGTTTTGGATACGTTTGAGCGTTTTCATACGTAAGTAGCTCGAAAACACTCAAAAGACACGTTTTTGTTAATGTTGTTTTGCTTTTCAATATAGGGAGCTTTGTTTCTGGAAATGTTTCGTTTCCCCATAGAGAGAGAGATTTGAATGCGAAAAACACAATGCGAAAAACACTCAAAATACACGTTTTTTGGTATGGTGTTGTGTTTCTCCATATAGAGTGCTATTTGTGAGTTTTAGTGTTTTTGATACCTAAGAAGCTCAAACACTCATAATATACGTCTCTCGTAATGTTCTTTCCCTTACTCATATAGGGTACTTTACAGACATTTTGGCGTTTTTCTACGTAACTAACTCAAAAACACTCAAAATTTACGTTATTAGTAAAGTTATTGTGTTTCTCCATAAAAGGATGTTTTGCCTGGGTTTTAGCATTTTGGTACGTATCTCAAAAACACTCAAAAGACATGATTTTTGTTATGTTGTTTTGTTTTCTTATATAAGGCTGCTTTCCATGGTTTTTAGCGTCTTGTTGCATAATACGCTCATAAACACTCAAAAGACACGTTTCTGCAAATGTCGTTTCCTTTCCCCATATAAGGTGCTATGCATGCATTTTGGCCTTTTTGGTAGCTAAGAATGTGAAAACCACTTAAAATACACGTTTCTGGTAATGTTATGTTTCTGCATAAAGGGTATTTGGATGCGTTTAAGCGTTTTGATATGTAAGTAGCTCGAAAACATTCAAATGACACGTTTTTGATAATGTTGTTTTACTTTTCAATACAAGGAGCTTTCCTTGACATATAGCGTTTTGTTGCCTAACACGCTCATAATCTATTAACACAATTTCACGTTTTGGTACTTAAGAAACTCAAAAACACTCATAATTCACGTTTCTCGTAATGTCTTTTCCCTTCCCCATATAGAGTACATTGCATGCATTTTGGCGTTTTTTTTTTTCAATGTAAGAAGCTCAAAAAGACTCAAAATAATTATTTTTGGTATTCTGAAAGGTGTTTTACTTTTTTTTTTTTTTTTTTTTTGCGTTTTGCTAAGGAGTTCAAAAACGGCCAAAACACACGTTTTTCGTAATGTGTTTTTGTATTCCCATATAGGTTGATTTCCATAATTTTGTTGCCTGACAAGCTCAAAAGACATGTTTCTGATATTAGTTTTTCTTTTTTTTTTTTTTTGTTACCCATATAAGGGTAAAAATGCTCTGAAAATGCTCGTTTTTTGGTAACATTGTTCTGTTTCTCCATACAGAGTGCTATCAATGCGTTTTAACATTTTGATTACTAAGTATGAAGCTCAAAATACTCTCATGATATACATTTCTGATATTGTCTTTTCGTTTCCTCAAAACTCTCAAAATACACGTTTTTTTGGTTAACTTATACTGTTTCTCCATGAAGGGTTTTTCCATGCATTTGATCGTTTATTACGTAATAAGCTAAAAAACACTGAAGAGACGTTTTTGGTAATATTGTTTTGTTTTCCCATATATAATACATGTTTTTGGTAATGTCATTTCGTTTCCCCATATAGAGTACTTTACATGCATTTTGTAATTTTTCTACGTAACAAGCTCAAAACACTCAAAATACACTTGTTTGGTAAATTTAAACTGTTTTATTTCTGAAGAATTTTTTGCTAGCGTTTTAGCATTTTCATAGGTAACTAAACAACAATGAAAAAGAGAAGTTTTTGGTAATGATATTTAGTTTTCCTACATAGGCTGCTTTCCATGCTTTTTATCGTTTTGGTGTCTAGCACGCTCATAAACATTGAAAAGACATGTTTATGAAAATCTCATTTCCTTTTACCATATAGGGTGCTTTACATGTATTTTGTCATTTTGTACCTAACAATGTAAACAAAAAATTCAAAATATACGATTTTGGTAATATTCTCCATAAAGAGTGCTATTCATGCATTTTATCGTTTTGTTACCTAAGAAGCTCAAAAACACTCATAGAACACGTTTCTCTTAATGATTTTTCGTTTCCACTTATAGGATACTTTCCACTCAATTTGGCGTTTTTTTTCAGCGTAACACGTTCAAAAACACTCAGAATACTTGTTTTTTATAATGTTATTCTGTTTAGCCATAAATGGTGTTTTGCATGCGTTTTAGCGTTTTGGTTCAAAACACTCAAAAGAGAAGTTTTTTGTATTGCTGTTTTGTATTATCATATAGGGTGATTTTCATGCTTTTTAGGGTTTTCGTGCCTAACATGCTCAAAAAAACAACAAAAGACACGTTTCCGGTAATGTTTTTTTTTTTTTTTTCATATAGCGAGCTTTGCATGCATTTTGGCTTTTTGATACTTAAGAATGTGAAAAAAAACACTCAAAATGCACGGTTTTGGTTATGTTATCATGTTTCTCATTATATTCATGCGTTTTATCGTTTTAGTAGAAGCTGAAAAACAATCATAATACTCGACTCTCGTAATCATTTTATTTTCCAGTGTATCTTACATGCTTTTTGGCTTTTTTGTTTGAAACAAGCTCAAAAACAATCAAAATACTTCTTTTTGGTAATGTTGTTTTGTATGTACATAATGTGTGTTTTGCATACGTTTTAGCGTTTTGCTACGTAAGAACCTGAAAAACACTCAAAAGACACATTTTGGTAATGTTGTTTTCTATTGCAATATAGGGTGCTTTCCATGCTTTTCAGCATTTTGGTGCCTAACGTGCAGAAAAAAAAAAGAAAACACAAAAACGTTTCTTGCAGTGTCGTTCCGTTTCCCTATATAAGCTGGGGCTTTGCATGCATTTTATCATTTTGGTACCTATCTACGAGTATGTGAAAAACATTCAAAATACACGTTTTTGGTTATGTTGATCTGTTTCTCTATATAGCGTGCTCTTAACTCGTTTTTTTGCGTTTTGATACGTAAGAAGCTCAAAAACTATCAAAATACTCATTTTTAGGAATCTCTTTTTCATTTCTTCATATAGAGTCATTTGCATGCACTTTGTCATTTTTCTATGTAATATTCTGAAAAACGCTCAAAACAGACGTTATTCGTAAAATTATTTTTTTCTCCATACTGGGTGTTTTACATGCGTTTTAGCATTGTGGTAAGCAAGTACCTTAAAAACACTCAAAAGACATGTTTTTGGTAATGTTGTTTTGTCTTACAATATAAGGTGCTTTCTTTGTTTTTTTGGGGTTTTTCTTAACGTTTTGGTGCCTAACACGCTAATAAACTCTTAAATGACACGTTTTTGAAAATATCGTTTCCTTTCTCCATAAAGAGTGCTACGCATGAATTTTGGCGTTTTGGTACCTAACAATGTGAAAAACACTCAAAATACACGTTTTCTTGGGGGGGAATGTTGTTCTGTTTCTACATATAGAATGTTACTTATGCGTTTTAGCGTTTTGGTACCTAAGAAGCTTAAAAACACTCATAATACACGCTCTTTGTAATGTCTTTTCTTTTCTCCATACATGATAATTTGCATGCATTTCGCGTTTTTGTGCGTAAGAAGCTCAAACACACTCAAAATACTTTTTTTTTTTTTTTTTTTTTTGCAATATTATTATGTTTCTCCATAAAGGGTGTTTGTATGCTTTATAGCGTTTTGATACGTAAGTAGCAAACAATAACTCAAGGACATGTTTTTCGTAGTGATGTTTTGTTTTCCAATTTAGGAAGCTTTCCATGCTTTTTAGCGTTATAGTGTTTTCGTTTTCCAGTATAGGAATGTGTTTTCGTTTTCCAATATAGGGTACTTTGTATTTTTATGTTTATGTACGTAACAAGCTTAGAAACACTTAAAATTCTCGTTTTTGGTAAAGAAATTATGTTTTGCATGCGTTTTAGCGTTTTGGTATGTAAGAAGCTCAAGAAAAAAAAAAGACACGTTTTTGGTAATATTGTTTTGTTTTCCTATATAGGGTGCTTTCCATGCTTTTGAGGGTTTTGGTGCCTAACAATCTCAAAAACACCCAAAAGACACGTTTCGTTTTCCCATATAAGGTGCTTTACGTTCTGGTTGCTAATAATGTGAACTACATTGAAAATACAATATTTGGGGGTAATGTTCTTCCGTTTCTCCATATAGAGACCTATTCATTCTTTTGTTTATTCTTTTCTGTTTATTGTCTTTCTCTTATTATCTAAGAAGCTCAAAAACATTTATAATAGACATTTCTAGTAAAATCTTTTTGTTTCCCCATATGGGGTTCTTGGCATTTATTTTGGCGTATTTGTACTTACGGGCTCAAAAACACTCAAAATATTTGTTTTTGGTAATGATATTCACCATGCGTTTTAGCGTTTTAGAACTTAAGTAGCTGAAAAAAAAAAAAAAAAACGTTTTTGGAGTTGTTCTGTTTCATATATATATATATATATATATATATATATATATATATATATATATATATATATATATATATATATATATATATATATATATATATATATATATATATATATATACATATATAAGCAAAACAACATTACCGAAAACATATGTTTCGAGTGATTGTCAGCTATTTACATTCCAAAACCCTGAAACAAAATACCCTTTATATATATATATATATATATATATATATATATATATATATATATATATATATATATATATATATATATATATATATATATATATATATATATATATATATATATATGTATATATATAAAGGGTATTTTGTTTCAGGGTTTTGGAATGTAAGTAGTTGACAATCACTCGAAACACATGTTTTCGGTAATGTTGTTTTGCTTCCCCATATTGGGAGCTTTCCATGCTTTTCAGCGTTTTGGTTCCTATGACACTCATAAACACTGAAAAGACATGTTGTTTTAGTTTCTTTATAGAGCATGATTTCTATGCATTTTGGCATTTAGGTACCTAACAATAACTCATAATACATGTTTTTTGGTAATATTGTTCTGTTTCTCCATATAGAATGTTTTTTGTGCTTTTTTATTTTTTGCGTTTTGGTACCTAAAAAGCTAAAAAGCTTATAAGTCTCTCGTACTTGCTGTCTTACTTGATTTTGAAAATGTTATTCTATTTCTCCAATAAGGGTATTTTACATGCGTTTTAGCATCTTGGTACGTAAATAGCTCAAAAACACTTAAAAAGCATGTTTTGGGTAATGATGTTTTGCTTTTCCATATAGGATGCTTTCCATGCTTGTTATCGTTTTAGTGCCTAACACGCTTAAATACACTCAAAAAAAAATGTTTCTGGAAACGTCGCTTCCTTTCCCCATATAGGTTACTTTGCATGCATTTTGGCGTTATGGCACCTAACAAGGTGAAATACACTCAATATACATTTTTTTTTTATGTTGTTCTGTTTCTCCATATAGAGTGATATTTATTCTTTTTAGTGTTCTGGCCCAAAAACACTCATTATACCCGTTTCTCGTAACGTCTTCCTTTCCCAATATAGGTTACCTTGAATGCGTTTTGCCGTTTTTGTACGTAACAAGCGCAAAAACACTCATAGTACTTGTTTTTCGTAATGTTACGAATATTGCGTTTCTCAATAAAGAGTGTTTTGCATACATTTTAGCGTTTTGGTAAGTGAGTAGCTTAGAAACACTCGAAAGATTTCTTGTGGGTAATGTTATTTCCTTTTTCTATATAGATTACTTTCCATGCTTTTTAGGGTTTTGCTGCCTAAGACGTTCAAAAACACTCCTTAAACACGTTTCATGAAAGGTCGTTCTTGAAAGGTCGTTTCTTCATAAAGGGTGTTTTGCATCCGTTTTGGAACGTCAGAATCTAAAAAATACTCAAAAGACACATTTTGATAATGTTCTCTATTCCCATATAGGGTGCTTTCCATGCTTTATAACATTTTAGTGTCTAATATGCAGAAAAATCCCAAAGATGCGTTTCTTTTAAAGTCGTTTCGTTTCCATATATATAGGGGTTTTGAATGTATTTTGGCAGGCTTATGGACCTGATGGGGTCCCTCCTATTGTTCTCCGAAACTGTGCCTCCGTGCTTGCACCTTGCCTAGTCAATCTCTTTCAACTCTGTCTGTCAACATCTACCTTTCCTTCTTGCTGGAAGTTTGCCTACATTCAACCTGTTCCTAAAAAGGGTGACCGTTCTAATCCCTCAAACTACCGTCCTATTGCTTTAATTTCCTGCCTATCTAAAGTTTTTTTAATCTATCCTCAACAGGAAGATTCTTAAACAATTCTTCACAACCTTCTATCTGATCGCCAGTATGGGTTCCGTCAAGGCAGCTCTACTGGTGATCTTCTGGCTTTCCTTACTGAGTCTTGGTTATCCTCTTTTAGAGATTTTGGTGAAACTTTTGCTGTTGCCTTGGACATATCAAAAGCTTTTGATAGAGTCTGGCACAAAGTTTTGATTTCCAAACTACCCTCCTACGGTTTCTATCCTTCTCTCTGTAACTTCATCTCAAGTTTCCTTTCTGACCGTTCTATTGCTGCTGTGGTAGACGGTCACTGTTCTTCTCCTAAATCTATTAACAGTGGTGTTCCTCAGGGTTCTGTCCTGTCACCCACTCTCTTCTTATTATTCATTAATGATCTTCTAAACCAAACTTCTTGTCCTATCCACTCCTACGCTGATGATACCACCCTGCACTTTTCTACGTCTTTTCATAGACGTCCAACCCTTCAGGAGGTAAACATATCACGCAGGGAAGCCACAGAACGCCTGACTTCTGATCTTTCTAAAATTTCTGATTGGGGCAGAGCAAACTTGGTATTGTTCAATGCCTCAAAAACTCAATTCCTCCATCTATCAACTCGACACAACCTTCCAGACAACTATCTCCTCTTCTTCAATGACACTCAACTGTCCCCCTCTTCTACACTGAACATCCTCGGTCTGTCCTTTACTTATAATATGAACTGGAAACTTCACATCTCATCTCTAGCTAAAACAGCTTCTATGAAGTTAGGTGTTCTGAGACGTCTCCGCCAGTTTTCTCACCTTTTCCCCCCCCAGCTGCTAACTCTGTACAAGGGCCTTATCCGTCCATGTATGGAGTATGCTTCACATGTCTGGGGGGGTTCCACTCATACTGCTCTTCTAGACAGGGTGGAATAAAAAGCTTTTCGTCTCATCAACTCCTCTCCTCTAACTGACTGTCTTCAGCCTCTCTCTCACCGCTGCAGTGTTGCATATCTAGCTGTCTTCTACCGCTATTTTCATGCTAACTGCTCTTCTGATGATGCTAACTGCATGCCTCCTCTCCTTCCGCGGCCTCGCTGCACAAGACTTTCTTCTTTCTCTCACCCCTATTCTGTCCACCTCTCTAACGCAAGAGTTAACCAGTATTCTCAATCATTCATCCCTTTCTCTGGTAAACTCTGGAACTCCCTGCCTGCTTCTGTATTTCCATCTTCCTATAACTTCATTTCCTTCAAGAGGGAGGTTTCAAGACACTTATTCATCAATTTTTTACCACTGCTTTGACCCTTTTATGTGACTGGCATTTCAGTGAGGATATTTTTTTTATTGGATTTTTGTTGCCCCTGGCCAGTGTCCTTCCTACATAAAAAAAAAAAAAATATATATATATATATATATATATATATATATATATATATATATATATATATATATATATATATATATATATATATATATATATATATATATATATATATATATATATATATATATATATATATATATATATATATATATATATATATATATATATATATATATATATATATATATATATATATATATATATATATATATATATATATATATATATATATATATATATATATATATATATATATATATATATATATATATATATATATATATATATATATATATATATATATATATATATATATATATAGAGAGAGAGAGAGAGAGAGAGAGAGAGAGAGAGAGAGAGAGAGAGAGAGAGAAAGAGAGAGAGAGAGAGAGAGAGAGAGAGAGAGAGAGAGAGAGAGAGAGAGAGAGAGAGAGAGAGAGAGAGAGAGAGAGAGAGAGAGAGAGATAAGACCAGCCTCCACACTTGACCGGACTCACACATGCATAAAAAAAAAAAAAAAGTCATTGATTTGTGATAAACCAAATAAATACCCAGCAAGGCGGTTCGCTCCCCACCTATCTACCTTCTACTTTACTTCATCCTTTCACCCTAACTACGTCTTCCTTAGCTATACTAGCTAAACTCTTTTCTCCCAACTGTCTATCCCCCTCCCAAAAAATAAAAAAAAAAAAGAGTCATTCCCACTGCAGACACAGAAGAGGAAACACCAACCTACAAGCTACTGAGGAAGGGCCAAGAGACCCGAAATACGGATCTAGGACACATGGCTAGCTATGGCGCAGCTATTACACCTTTAGAAAAAGAGGTTAGAACACCTTTAAGGTGTAGAGAAAATACCTTAAAGAAAATCATTAACGCCGAATTGGCTATCACCTTCAATGAAATATACTCGTATATATATATATACGAGTACACCACATCACCGATCTGGTACGCCAAAACCTAGTAAACACGCTACCACATAATATTATACAATTAACACGATTAGACCCCCAACACCCTCTTATCACCTATTGAGGAGGAGGATGTCGCCAGGTTGCTCAGGCACACTCCGCGGAGAGCCCCCGGCCCCTCAGGAATCACCTGGCCGATGGTGCGGACCCTTCCTCCAGAAATCATATCCAGCCTGACAAAAATTTTCAACGCTTGCCTCGCCTCTGAATTCTTCCCAAAGGCTTTCAAAACTTCAAACATCACCCTTATTACCAAGCCCGGTAAAAACTCTCACTTACCAGAAAACTATCGCCCCATAACTCTCCTTGAAATTCTTGGAAAAACTTTTGAGCGTCTAATCAATTTAAGATTGAGAGCCTTCCTCGAGGATAACGGATTGCTGGCGCCACAGCAGTTCGGTTTCCGGAGGAACGCCTCAACTGAGGACGCCCTTAACAGCATAGTAGCCTACTTAAATTTCAACAAGCCTTATTACAAGACAGCCCTCGTAACAAAAGATGTCAAAAAAGCATTTGACACCGTTTGGCACACCGGTCTAAAATACAAAATTTGTAGTGACTTCAATCTTCCTCTCCTAACGCAACGCATCTTGTGTAGTTTTCTGGAAGAGAGACAGACAAGAATCCGCCACCAGGGCAACTTTTCGACTTTTTTTTTACCCCTCAGGCTGGAGTCCCACAAGGCTCCGTACTTTCACCCTCCCTTTTCAACATGTATACAGTTGACCTGACCCCCCCCCAGTCCACAGTGACTCACTAACTATTAAATACGCGGACGATGTAACGCAATTGGCCCACGCCAGGTCGTTAGATCTCCTCACCGACAAAATTCAACGGGAACTGATGGCGACTAGCCTATGGGAAATGAAATGGCGAATTCTCTCCTATCCCGAAAAATCAAAAGTCACTTATTTCAACATTAAAAGAATTCAGCCCTGCTAAATTTCACTAAACAGAATTGTTCCAATCCCCACCCCAATCCCCATCAGTAGCAACAACAAAGTGCTTGACCTCACCATTGATAAGCGCCTCAATTTCAACATACATATAAAACAAAAGGCAGCCATAGCCGCCAAGGCCGTGAGTAACCTGGAAAGATTTCGCGACAGCAGTACAAAAACAAAACTTCACCTCTATAAAGCTTTCATTCTCCCTCTCTTAACCTACTGCTCTCTTGCCCTATCTCTTTCTGCTCCCTCCAACCTCTCTAAACTTCAGAGGGTTCAGAATTGAGCAATTCGTTTCGCTCTTGGGACGAAATGGTTTGACTTCCGAACCTCTCTCTCCATTCACGAGGAGTCCAACATCTCCCCCTTAACCTGCCAAAACGATAATTACCCCCAGTGAGGTCTAAAGCACTGTTCAGGGGGTGCTGTGAACTTATCATTAAACCCAGCTGTGACCTCACTGAACGTTTCCCTTTCTGTCTCACAACAAAAGGGGGCAGTCACAGCCTGCCCTCTAAAGACAACTCTCTTCCTCCACACAAAACTACAAGCACCTAATAACACACACACTCTTCACTCAAAAAATTTTAAAATCATCATGGCGACTCCTACACCAGCCTCGGAGTCCCCATCTGAGGAGAGGACCATAAATGTCCCCAGGTCAGACTGCCTTTCAGTCGACGACCCTAAGTGTCTTGACACCCCCCTCAACTTCTTCATTAACTTCTGCAACATTCGCGGTCTAAGATCTAATTTTCAATCTGTAGAACACCACCTCTCCTCTTCTAAACCTCATCTTCTTTTCCTCAGTGAAACTCAGGTGTCTGAGGCAACTGACAGTAGCCCCTTTTCTGTTCCCTCCTACTTTCTCTATCCTCGTTTTCGATCCAAAGCTGGATGCTGCGTTTATGTGCGCAATGACTTAACCTGCTCTTGTGCCCACGCTCTTGAATCTTCCGAGTTTTCCACCATCTGGCTACGACTACAGAGTCACTCTCATACTAAATGTATCTGTGCTGTATACCTCTCACCTAACTCCTCTGACTATAAGAAATTCTTTGACTACTTAACTTCCAAAGTGGAGCACATTCTGACCCTCTTCCCTTTTGCAGAGATCTCCATTCTTGGAGACTTCAATGTTCACCACCAGCTTTAGCTTTCCTCTCCCTTCACTGACCATCCTGGTGAACTAGCCTACAACCTCGCTATCCTCCATGACCTAGAGCAATTCGTACAACACCCTACTCGTATTCCTGACCGTCTTGGAGATACGCCTAACATTCTTGATCTTTTCCTGATCCTTTTTCCTAATCCTTCTGCTTATGCTGTCACCCTTTCTTCTCTGTTGGGCTCCTCCGTTCACAATCTCATATCTTTATCTTCTCCTATCGCTCCAATCTCTCCTCAGGATCTCCCTAAACAAAGGTGCCTCTGGCGTTTTGCCTCTGCTAGTTGGGGGGACCTGAGGAGGTATTTTGCTGATTTTCCTTGGAATGACTACTGCTTCCGTGTCAGAGACCCATCTTTGTGTGCTGAGCGCATAACAGAGGTGATAGTGTCTGGCATGGAGGCGTACATTCCTCACTCTTTTTCTCGTCCTAAACCTTCTAAACCTTGGTTTAACACAGCTTGTTCTCGTGCTATACATGATAGAGAGGTGCCCCACAAAAGGTACTTAAGCCTTCCATCACAAGAATCTCATGCACTTTATATTTCTGCCCGGAACCATGCCAAGTCTGTTCTCCAACTAGCCAAAAACTTCTTCATTAACAGAAAATGTCAAAACCTTTCAAGATCTAACTCCCCTCGTGACTTCTGGCATCTAGCCAAAAATATCTCCAATAACTTTGCTTCTTCTTCTTTCCCTCCTCTATTTCAACCAGATGGTATCACTGCTATCACATCTATTTCTAAAGCTGAACTCTTTGCTCAAACCTTTGCTAAAAACTCTACCTTGGACGATTCTGGGCTTGTTCCTCCCTCTCCTCCACCCTCTGACTATTTCATGCCACCTATTAAGATTCTTCGCAATGACGTTTTCCATGCCCTCGCTGGCCTAAACCCTCGGAAGGCTTATGGACCTGATGGGATCCCTCCTACTGTTCTCCGAAACTGTGTCTCCGTGCTTGTACCTTGACTAGTCAAACTTTTTCAGCTCTGTCTATCAACATCTACCTTTCCTTCTTGCTGGAAGTTTGCCTACATTCAACCTGTTCCTAAAAAGGGTGACCGTTCTAATCCCTCAAACTACCGTCCTATTGCTTTAATTTCCTGCCTATCTAAAGTTTTTTTAATCTATCCTCAACAGGAAGATTCTTAAACAATTCTTCACAACCTTCTATCTGATCGCCAGTATGGGTTCCGTCAAGGCCGCTCTCCTGGTAATCTTTTGGCTTTCCTTACTGAGTCTTGGTCATCCTCTTTTTAGAGATTTTGGTGAAACTTTTGCTGTTGCCTTGGACATATCAAAAGCTTTTGATAGAGTCTAGCACAAAGCTTTGATTTCCAAACTACCCTCCTACGGTTTCTATCCTTCTCTCTGTAACTTCATCTCAAGTTTCCTTTCTGACCGTTCTATTGCTGCTGTGGTAGACGGTCACTGTTCCTCTCCTAAATCTATTAACAGTGGTGTTCCTCAGGGTTCTGTCCTGTCACCCACTCTCTTCTTGTTATTCATTAATGATCTTCTAAACCAAACTTCTTGTCATATCCACTCCTACGCTGACGATACCACCCAGCACTTTTCCACGTCTTTTCATAGACGTCCAACTCTTCAGGAGGTAAACATTTCACGCAGGGAAGCCACAGAACGCTTGATTTCTGATCTTTCTAAAATTTCTGATTGAGGCAGAGTAAACTTGGTATTGTTCAATGCCTCAAAAACTCAATTCCTCCATCTATCAACTCGACACAACCTTCCCCTCTTCTTCAATGACACTCAACTGTCCCCCTCTTCTACACTGAACATCCTCGGTCTGTCCTTTACTTATAATCTGAACTGGAAACTTCACATCTCATCTCTAGCTAAAACAGCTTCTATGATGTTAGGTGTTCTGAGACGTCTCCGCCAGTTTTTCTCACCCCCATCCCCCCAGCTGCTAACTCTGTACAAGGGCCTTATCCGTCCATGTATGGAGTATGCTTCACATGTCTGGGGGGGGGGGGGGGTTCCAATCATACTGCTCTTCTAGAGCAGTATGAGCTCAAAAGCTCAAAAGCTTTTCGTCTCATCAACTCCTCTCCTCTAACTGACTGTCTTCAGCCTCTCTCTCACTGCCGCAATGTTGCATATCTAGCTGTCTTCTACCGCTATTTTCATGGTAACTGCTCTTCTGATGTTGCTAACTGCATGCCTCCCCTCCTTCCGCGGCCTCGCTGCACAAGACTTTCTTTTTTCTCTAAATCATTCATCCCTTTCTCTGGTAAACTCTGGAACTCTCTACCTGCTTCTGTATTTCCACCTTCCTATGACTTGAATTACCTTCAAGAGGGAGGTTTCAAGACACTTATTCATCAATTTTTTACCACTGCTTTGACCCTTTTATGGGACTGGCATTTCAGTGGGCATATTTTTTTATTAGATTTTTGTTGCCCTTGGCCAGTGTCCTTCCTACATTAAAGAAAAAAAACAACACCACAGCAGAATCGAAAAACAACTAAGCTCCTTCTCTGACAGACACACAATCACATACAATTTCATAACCAACCTCCTCCCAGCTTTCCGTCACCTGCTCCACTCCAACCTCCTTGACCCCCCCACTGTGCCTCCTCAAATAATGGACTCCTCGTTTTCATTGTCTCTCTCTGCACCCCTCACGGTGTCTGAGTGGCATCATCGTCGTTCTCTTGTTCACGTGGGCGGGCCCGTGTGCCAACACCTAGTGTTTTTTTTTCATATTTTTTTGTCTTATGGCTTTGTATTCATATTTTTGTTTTTATGCATTATTTTTCTGTCTCGCAGCCTAGGTTTTAAGGGGGCACCGGACCGTTCCTGGGAAAGGGATGCGACAAAAAAACACCGCCATTAACATCCCATGCCTCTGACCGTGGGAGTGGGCTCGCGTGCCAACGCCTAATGGTTTTTTTCATATTTTTTTGTCTTATGGCTTTGTATTTATATTTTTGTTTTTTATGCATTATTTTTTCGCCTCGCAGCCTAGGTTTCAAGAGGGCACCGGACCACTCCCAGAGAGACGGGGACAGCACGAACCGCACTCCTCCCACTAACGTCACGGCAATGGGGCCCCCGGCTGTCGGCATGACGTTCCGGTAGCGGTACCCCCCTTGGCAGTTATGGAGCAGCCAGTACTGATGACGGGGACGGTAACCACACCATTCAATGGAAACCACTTCATCCCCCCCACAGAGGTAGTTGGGTGCGGGAAGTGCTGGGCAGGAGAGTAGTCAAGAGATGGTGGGATGGGGCCCTGGAAGCATCCATGCAGGAATCCCCATTCACCCCCCACCACCGGCGACTTACCGCGTGCAAACAGATGGTGGTAGATCTGACCCCTCGCTGCGGTGAGGGAGCCTTTTTCGAGCCTCTGTCAATGCACATCCTACCATCACGTCAATCACTATCACAAACCATCCTCACCTTCACCCTCCGCCATAACATCATAACATAACACCACACTTCATAAAATCAACATTTTCTCTTTTTATATTTTTCTTTTCTTTAGCAGGTTGGCCTTTTTGCAGGAAGAGCCAGAGGACACGAGCAGAAAGGACCGACACCGCTTTTATCACCCATCACATTACACCATACAATAAAGATCCCCCGCCATCGCCAAATCACTCTACTACTATCCGTGGTTCGGAACCCACGTAAAACTGTAGGTCCCTCCGCTATATGGATGTACTTCTTCCTCTGTCCTTCTTGGAACCAATAAAAGCACAAAAAACATTTTCTACTCTGACTGTCCTTCACTCATCTTTCACATCCTGATGGTGCAGGATCTGGATAGTCTGGCCCCGAGCCTGTGCGGGATTTGGCCCGGAGTTGGGTGCGTGGGCGGCGTCCGTGGCTGTGACTGTGTTGGGCTTGGCTTGCTCGGTTGGTGGCGGACTCTCCTGCTTCCCCTGATGAGGACCTTGTCTCCCTTGCCACTTTAACATAAACATATCACGTTACAAATAGACGTCCTTCCTAATAACAAAATAAAAATTCAAATTGCGCCTGGGTCAAGCCCCAGTGACTATTTCTCCTACTACAATTCCCTTCTTATCACCCCCCCTATTCTTCCCACTATCCCCACTTCCCCCTCCCCATCTTTTCTCTTTTTATTATTATTATTAATAGAGTCATTCCCACTGCAGACACAGAAGAGGAAACACCAACCTACAAGCTACTGAGGAAGGGTCAAGAGATCCGAAATCCGGATCTAGCACACATGGCTAGCTATGGCGCAGTTAAGGTGTAGAGAAAATACCTTAAAGAAAATCATTAACGCCAAATTGGCTATCACCTTCAATGAAGTATGCCTTAGAGAGAATTTCCTGCCCATATATACACTTAATATATATATATATATATATATACGAGTATATATATATATATATATATATATATATATATATATATATATATATATATATATATATATATATATATATATATATATATATATATATATATATATATATATATATATATATATATATTATATATATATATATATATATATATATATATATATATATATATACTCGTATATACATGTATGCATTTTTTTTTTCTTAAATCCAGCAAATAATCAATGTGTCTGCATGAGATATCTTTTGCATTATTAATTTTATTTATTATAAACAGTGAAACTGGTTTTTACTTACAAATATGGCAAAATATAACAAAATTCTCTTCCCCCCTTCCCCCACCTGTAATTAAGAGTGAAATCACGAAACGCTTTAGGCCTCGTATGTAGAAAACCAATCAAACTATGTCTACTTTGTCAACATATTCTGATGTATACATCATGTGAATGTGAACAGCTTATGAAACTATAGGAGGCGAACAATGTCTGCTATTGATTTTTTTTTTCTTTTTTTTTGCCAAATATTTGAGTCAATTTCTTTTTTTTTTTACTTTTTCATCGAACTAAAAAAAATTTTTTATTGTATAAAAAAAAAAACGATAACAGACATTGTTCTCCTGCTTTTTCCTGATAAAATCCTTTTGAATGAAAGAAATTGGTCAATAAATAAGGGAGGAGATACGGGTTGAAATCCTTCTAACATGTCATCAGCGATTCTACAATCTCCAAAGAGGGCCTTTGCATGCATCTTGATGTTTTCGTACCTAATAATGAGAAAAACACTCAAGATGCACGTTTTTCGTAAAGTTCTGTTTCTCCATATGGAGTGCTATTCATACGTTTTAGCATTTTGGTACCTAAGAAGCTCAAAAACTATCATAATACACATTTCTGGTAATGTCTTTTCGTATTCCCATGTAGAGTACTCTGCATACATTTTGGCATTTCTCTACGTAACAAGCTCAAAAACATTCAAAATACACCTATTTGGTAAAGTTAAAGTGATTCTCAATAAAGGATTTTTTTTTTTGGCATTCGTTTTAAAAGCGTTTGCATGTGTTTTAGCGTTTAGGTACGTAAGTAGCTTAAAAACACTGAAAGAGATGTTTTTAATACTGTTGTTTTGTTTTCCCATATAGTGTGCTTTCAATATTTTTTTCTTTTCGTTTTGGTGCCTAACACGCTCATAAAACTTATATACACTCAAATGACACAATTCTGGAAATCTCATTTCGTTTCCCCATATAGTGCTTTCCATGCATTTTGCCGTTGTGGTACCTAACAATGTCAAATGCAATCAAAATCCACGTTTTTGTTAATGTTGTTCTGTTTCTTCATATACAGTGCTATAGAAACTCAAAGGCACTCATAACACATGTTTCTCATAAATTCATTTTCTTTCCCTACATAGCGCACTTTCCATGGATTTTGGCGTTTTTTCTCCGTAACAAACTCAAAAAAGCTAAAAAAAAAAAAATGGTTTTTCGCAAATTTTTTTTTTTTTTTTTTTTTTTTTGTGTGTTTCTCCATAAAGGGTGTTTTGCATTCGTTTTAGCGTTTTGGTACGTAAGTGGCTCAAAAACACTTAATAGACACGTTTTTGGTAATGTTGTTTTCTTTCTTCGTAAAGTTTGCTTTCCATGCTTTTTAGCGTTTTGGTGCTTAACACACTTATAAACACTCAAAAGAAACGTTTCTGAAAATGTTTCCTTTCCATGAATTTTAGCGTTATAACACCTAAAAAATGTGAAATACACTCATTGTACACATTTTCTTTTGTAATGTTATTCTGTTTCTCCCTATAGAGTGCTATTTATGCGTTTTAGTGTTTTGGTACCAAAGAAGCTCTAAAAACTCAAAATACACGTTTTTCGTAATGTCTTTTTTTCATATAGGGGTATTTTGCATGCAATTTAGTGATTTTGGAACAGGCTCAGAAACACTCAAAGTGCTTGTTTTTTTTTTTTTTTTTTTTTTTTTTTTTTTTTTTTTTGTAATGTTATTCTGTTTCTCCATAAATGTTATTTTGCCTGCGCTTCACGGTTATGGTACGTGAGTAGATGAAAAAAAAAATAAATAAATAAAAAGAGGTTTTTCGTAATATTTTGTTTTCCTATATAGGGTGAGTTCCATTCATTTTAGCTTTTTTCGTGCGTAACACGCTCATTAACACTAAAAACACACGATCCTGCAAATATTTTTTCTTTTCCCTATATAGGGTGCTTTGCATGTATTTTGGCGTTTTGGTACCTAAGAATGAGAAATACACTGAAAATACACGTTTTTTCTTAATGTTGTTCTACTTCTCAATATAGAGTGCTATTCATGCGTTTTTGCCTTTTGATACTTGAGAAGCTCAAAAACACTTATAATATATGCCACTCGTAATGTGTTTTCGTTTTCTTATATAGTGTATTTTGCATGCATTTTGCCGTTTTTTTTTTTTTTTTTACGAAGCTCAAAAACACTCAAAATACTTGTTTTTGGTAATGTTATTGTTTTTTTTTTTTTTTCTATAATGCGTGTTTTGCATGCATCTTAGCGTTTTGGTACGTAAGAAGCTGAAAAACAATTTTTAGTATTGTTGTTCTCCACTCCCATATAGGATGGTTTCCATGTTTTTTTTTTTTTTTTTAGCGTTGTAGTGCCTACTATTAAGAAAACACTCAAAAGATAGGTTTCTTGTAATGTTTCATTTCCCCATATATGTGACTTTGCATGCATTTTAGCGTTCACGTACCTAACAATATGAAAACACTTAAAATACACTTTTTTTGAGTGGGTAATGTTGTTGTTTCTTTATATTGAGTGCTATTAACGCGTTTTCGCATTTTGGAACCTAAGAAGCTCAAAAACACTCATAATACATTTTATTCGTAATGTCTTTTCGTTTCCACATATAGTGTACTTTCCAGACATTTTGGCGTTGTTCAACTTAAGCTCAAAATCATTCAGAATACTTGTTTCTGGTAATGTTATTCTGTTTAGAAATAAAAGGTGTTTTGAATGTGTTTTAGCGTTTTGGTATGTAAGAAGTTTAAAAACACTCAAAAGACAAGTTTTTCCTAATATTGTTTTGTATTCTTATATAGGGTAATTTCTATGCTTTTTAGCGTTTTGGTGCTTAACACTTAAAAACATTCAAAAGACACGTTTCTTGTAATATCGCTTGTTTTACCTAGATAGGGAGCTTTGCATGCATTTTGGTGTTTTGCTACCAAATAAAGTGAAAAACACTCAAGATACACGATTTTCGTAAAGTTGTTTTGTTTCTCAATAAAGAGTGTTATTATTTTGCGCTTTAACAATTTTAATACCTAAAAAATTCAGAAACTCATAACACATGTTTCTCGTAATGTCTTTTCTTTTCCATATATATGGTAATGTATGTAACAAACAAAAAAAAACACTCAAAATTCTTTTTTTTTTTTATTATGTTATTCTGTTTCTCGATAAAGGGTGTTTGCATGCATTTTAGAGTTTCGGTACGTAAGAAGCTAAGAAACACTGAAAAATTTTTTTTTTTTTTTTTGTATTATTTTTATTTTTTTTATTTAT
The DNA here is from genome assembly GCF_035594125.1 of Scylla paramamosain. Taxonomy (NCBI): domain Eukaryota; kingdom Metazoa; phylum Arthropoda; class Malacostraca; order Decapoda; family Portunidae; genus Scylla; species Scylla paramamosain. The sequence goes on along the minus strand of NC_087158.1, from coordinate 9,599,234 downwards.
TTTATTTTTTTTTTTTTTTTTATTCTCATTCTGGTTGCTTTCCATGCTTTTTATTTTTATGGTGCCTGATACGCTTAAAAACACTCAAAAGACAGATTTGTGGTAATATCGTTTCGACTTAGCGTATAGGAGACTTTGCATGCATTATGGCGTTTTGGTACCTAACATTGTGAAAAACAATCAAAATTCTTTTTTTCTTGGGTGTTGTTCTGTCTCCACATATGGAATGTTATTCATGCGTTTTATCGTTCTGGTACCTTAGAAGCTCAAAAATTCTCATAACACAGTATTCTGGTAGTCTTTTCGTTTCCTAGTACAGAGTACTATGCATGCATGTTGGCATTTTTATACGTAGCAGGCCGAAAAACACTCAAAATACTTTTTTTTTGGGGGGGGGGACAAAGTTATTGTTTCTCCATAAAGGGTGTTTTTCAAGCGTTTTAGGATTTTGATATTTCAGTAGCTCAAAACATTCAAAAGACATTTTTAGTCATGTAGTTTTGTTTTCCCATTTAAGATGCTTTCCATTTTTTTTTCTTTTTTTTTTTCGTTTTGGTGCCTAGCACGCTCATATACAGTCAAAAGACATGTTTCTGTAAATCTCATTTCCTTTCCCCCATATAGGGTGTTATGCGTCCATTTTCGCGTTTTGGTGCCTAAAAAATGTGAAAACACTCAAAATAAATTTTTTTTTTGGTAATATTGATCTGTTTCTCCATGTAGAGTGCAATTTGTGCGGTTTAGCTTTTTTGTACTTAAGAAGTTTAAAAACACTCATAATACATGTTTCTCGTAATGTCTTTTTGTTTTCCCATACATGGTAATTTCCAAGGATTTGGCGTTTTTTGAACGTAAAAACTCAAAAACACCCAATACATTTTTTTTTTTTTATTATTCCCTTTTGGTGCATAAGACGCTTAAAACACTCAAAAGACACTTTCATGTTTATGTGGTTTGGTATCCTCATATACCTAAAATTCATAGTTTGTATGCATTTTGGCGTTTTGGTACTTAACCGTGTAAAAAACACTGAAAATAAACCTTTTTTTTTTGTAGTGTTCTTTTTTTCTGCATATAGAATGCTGTTCATGAGCTTTAGCGTTCTGGTACCTAGGATGTTCAAAAACTCTCATAATACTTTTTTTTTTTTTATAAAGGAAGGACACTGGCCAAGGGCAACAAAAATCCAATAAAAAAAATAAAAAATGCCCACTGAAATGCCAGTCCCACGAAAGGATCAAAGCAGTGGTCAAAAATTGATGTTTAAGTGCCTTGAAACCTCCCTCTTGAAGGAATTCAAGTCATAGGAAGGTGGAAATACAGAAGCAGGCAGGGAATTCCAGAGTTTACCAGAGAAAGTGATGAATTATTGAGAATACCATGTTTCTGGTAATGACTTTTGTTTCCCCATATAGAGTATTTTCCTTCCATTTTGGCGTTTTTTGTCCATAAGAAGCTCAAATACAATTAAAATACTTCTTTTTTTATGTTTCTGTATTTTTTTTTTTTTTCTCCAGAAAGGATGTTTTGCATTCATTTTAGCGTTTTGGTAGGTAAATAGTTAAAAAATACTCAAAGACACGTTTTTGTTGATGTTGTTTTCTTTTTCCCATATAGGGTGCTTTCAACCTCAAAATCACTGAAAGTACTTATTTTTTATAACATTATTTTGTTTCTCCGTAAATGGTGTTTTGCATGAGTTTTAGCGTTTTGGTACGTACGTATGCAACCGAAAGACACTCAAAAGACACATTTTTGGGTAATGTTCTTTTCTGTCCTCATATATGATGCCTTCCATGTTTTTTTTTTTTTTTTTTTTTTTTTTTTTTTTTTTTTTACGTTTAAGTAAAATAGTAACATGTAGAAAAAAAAAACATGAAAAGTTACTTTTCTTGTAATTTTGTTTCGTTTAACTAAATAAGTGGTTTTGCATGCATTTTGGAATTTTGGTATCTAACAATGTGAAAAACACTCTAAATACACGTTTTTGGTAAAGTTGTTCTGTTTCTCCGTATAAAGTGCTATTAACGCTTTTTCGCGTTTCGGTACCTAAGAAGCTCAAAAACACTCATAATGCACGTTACTCTTAATGTTTTCTTGTTTCTGCATATAGTGTACTTTGCATTCATTTGAGCGTTTTTCAACGTAAGAAGCTCAAAATCACTCAGAATACTTATTTTTGGTAATGTTATTGTGTTTAGTCATAAAGGGTGTTTTGCATGAGTTTTAGCGTCTTGGTACGTAAGAGGTTCAAAAATACTTGAGACACATTTTTGTAATGTTATTTTCTATTCCCATATATGATGATTTCTATGCTTTTAGCCTTTTGGTGCTTAAACACCCTCAAAAATACTCACAAGGCATTTTCTTGTAATGTTTTTTTTTTTTTTTTGTGGGGGGGCGGGTTTCTGTATAGAAAGAGCATAGCTAGCATTTTGGTATATTTGCACCTAATAATGTGAAAAACACTCAAAATACACGTTTTTCGTAATATTGTTCTGCTTCTCCATATAGGGTGCTATTTATGCGTTTTAAAATTTTGGTAACTAAGAAGCTCAAAAAATCTCATAATACATGTTTCCTGCAATGTCTTTTCGTTTCCTCATATATGGTAATTTACATGCATTTGATGTTTTTGTACGAAAGAAGCTCAAAACTACTAAAAACACACTTTTTTTGTAATGTAGCCCTGTTTTCCCATATAAGATATTTTCCATGTTTCTTAGCATTTTGGTGCCTAGCATAAACGCTCAAGAAAAGTCGTTTCCTATAATATTGTAATATTGTTGTGTTTCACTGAAAAGGGTGCTTTCCATGCTTTTTAGCGTTATGTTGCCTAGCTCACTCCTAAGTACTTAAGAGACATGATTCTGGAAATTTCGTTTCTTTTCCCCATATAGGGTGCTTTGCGTGTATTTTGGCGGTTTGGTACCAGTCAAATACACTCAAAATACACGTTTTTTTTTTATAATATTGTTTGGTTTCTTCATATAGAGTGCTAATCCTGCGTTGTCGAGTTTTCGTAATTAAGAAAATAAAAAAAATAAAAACATTAAAAAATATTCGTTTTTGGTAATGTCTTTTATTTTCTCATATAGGGTATTTTCCATAAATTTTGGCGTTTTTGTACACAACAGGCCGAAAAACACTCAAAATAATTGTTTTCCGTAACATTATTATGTTTTTCCATAAAGGTTGTCTTGCATGCATGCGATATAGCGTTTAGGTACGTAAGTAGCTCAAAAACACTCAAACGACACGGTTTTGGTAATAATATTTTGTTCCCCCATATAGGGTGCTTTCCAAGCTTTTTAGCGTTTTGGTGCCTAACTCGCTCATAAACACTCAAAAGACACATTTCTTTAAATGTTGTTTCTTTTCCTCATATTGGGCGCTTTCCATTGATTTTGGCGCTTTGACGCTTCCCAGGTGTTTTCCATGCTTTTTAGCGTTTTTGTGCCTAACAGACACAATCATTCAAAAGATGCGGATTGTGTTAATATCGTTTTGTTTCGATTTATTTTATCGTTTTGCTAAATAACAATGTAAGAAACACTCAAAATACATGATTTAGTAATGTGTTTGTGTTTCTCTATTAAAACATTTTTTTGCGTTTTGGTACCTAAGTAACTGAAAAACACTCATAATTCACGTTTCATGTAATGTTTTTCGTTTCCCTTTTATAGAATTATTTACATGCATTTTGTCGTTTTCAACGTAATTAGCTAAAAACACTCAAAATACTTGTCTTTGGTAATGTTATTCTGTTTAGCCATAAAAGGTTTTTGCATGCGTTTTAGGATTTTGGTATGTAAGATGTTCAAAAACACTCAAAAGACACGTTTTTCGTATAGTTGTTTTGTATTATCATATATGATATCCGTGCTTTTTAGCGATTTGGTGCCTGACAAGCTCAAAAACACTCAAGAGACACGTTTCTGCTAATGTCGCTGTTTCCTTATATAGGGAGCTTTGCATGCATTTTAGCATTTTCGTACCTAACAACAAAAACATTCAAAATATACTTTATTGGTAATGATGTTTTGTTTATCCACATAGAGTGCTATGGGGTACCTCAAAAACTCTCATAAATCTCGTTTCTCGTAATGTCTTTTAGTTTATCTTGTATACATTTTTGCATTTTTCTACGTAACAAGCTCAAAACACTGAAAATACATGTTTTGGATAACGTTATTGTGTTTCTCCATAAAGGGTGTTTTTGCATGCTTTTTATCGTTCTGGTACGTAAGTAGCTCAAAAACACTCAAACGACAAGTTTTGGTGATTTTCTTTTTCCCTACAAGGTGCTTTCTATGCTTTTTAGCGTTTTTGTGCCTAACACTCTCATAAACACTCAAATGTCGTTCTCTTTTTTTTTTTTCATATAAGGTGCTTTCCATGCATTTTGGCGTTATGGCACCTAAAAATGTGGAAAACACTCAATATACACTTTCTTTTTTTTTTTTTTGTAATGTTCTGTTTCTCCATATAGAGTCCTCTTTATGCGTTTAAGTGTTTTGGTATCTCAGTAGCTCAAATATATAAGGTACTATTCCCATATATAAGGTACTATCTTCCCATATGGGGTGTCTTCAGTGCTTTTTAGCGTTTTAGTGCCTAACAGACACAGAATCACTCAAAAGATACGTATCGTGTTAATGTCGCTTCGTTTCCTAATATAGAGGGATTAGGATGCATTTTAGCGTTTTTCTACTTAATAATGTGGAAAGCACTCAGAATACACTATTTGGTAATGTGTTTGTGTTTCTCTTTTAAAGTATTCTCCCGTTTTGGTACCTAAGTATGTCAAAAACACTATTTTACGTTTTACGTAATGTTTTTCGTTTCCCCATTATATAATTATTTGCATGGAATTTGGGCATTTTTCAACGTAATTAGCTCAAAAACACTCAAAACACTTCTTTTTGGTAATGTTATTCTGTTTAGTCGTAAAGGTGTTTTGCATGCGTTTTAGGGTTTTGGTACGTAAAAAGTTCATAAACACTCAAAAAGACCCGTTTTTCATAATGTTGTTTTGTATTATCATATAAGGTAATTTCCATGTTTTTTTTTTTTAGCGATTTTGTGCCTAACAAGCTGAAAAAAACAGTCAAAGGACACGTTTCTGTTGATATCGGTATGTTTCTCTGTATAGGGGGCTTTGCCTGCATTTTAGCATTTTGGTAAATAACAACGTGAAAAACACTCAAAATATTTTATATTGGTAATGTTGTTCTGTTTCTTCACATAGAGTGATATTTATGCTCTAACATTTTGGTACCTTAAAAGCTCAAAAATGATACTCGTTTCTCGAAATATCTTTTAGTTTTAGTTTTAGTACCTTGCATGCATTCTGGCATATTTCTAAGTCACAAGCTCAAAAACACTCAAAATACATGTTTTTGGTAGCGTTATTGTTTTTCCATAAAGTGTGTTTTGCATGCTTTTTATCGTTTGGGTACAAAAGTAATTGAAAAACACTCAAACGACAAGTTTTTGGTGATTATTTTTTTCTTTTCCCATATAAGGTACTTTCCATGCCTTTTAACATTTTTGTGCCTAACACGCTCATGAGCACTTAAATGTCGTTTCTTTTGCATTGATAAGGTGATTTGCATGCATTTTGGCGTTATGACACCTAATAATGTGGAAATCTATATACTCTTTATTTTATTTTATCTTTTATTTTTATATTTATTTGTTTATTTATTTTTTTGTTTTATTTATTTATTTATTTTTATTTATTTATTTTTTATTTATTTATTTTATTTTATTTTTTTATTTTTTTTTTTTTTTGTAATGTTCTATTTTCTTCATATAGAGCACTCTTCTTGCGTTTTGGTGCTTTGGCATCTGAGAAGCTCAAAAAAAAAACTCTCATAATACACGTATCTCGTAATGTCTTTTCATTTCCCAGTATAAGGAACTTTATATGAATTTTGTCGTTTTTGTACGTACAGCGCTCAAAAACACTCAAAATATTTCTTTTTGGTAATGTTATTCTGTTTCTCCATGAAAGGTGTTTTCCATGCGTTTTAGGGTTTGGTACGTAAGTATTTAAAAAAACATTCAAATTATACATTTTTGGTTATGTTTGTTAATTTATTCTTTTTTTTTTCATTTAAGGTGTTTTCTATGCTTTTTACTGTTTTTGTGCCTAACACGTTCATAAACACTCAAAAGAAACGTTTCTGAAAATGTCATTTCTTTTCCCCATATAGGGTGCATTGGGTGGATTTTGGCGTTCTTTTTTTATCTAACAATAAGAAATATTGTTTTGTTAATGTTTCTCTGTTTCTCAATAATATGCTATTTGTGCGTTTTAGCTTTTTGTTGCCTAAAAACACTCAAAATACGCGTTCTCGGAATGTTATTTCGTTTCTCTATATAGGGTACTTTACATGTATTTTGTCATTTTTGCATGTAACAAGCTCAAAAACACTCAAAATTCTCGTTCTTTGTAGCTTTTGTGTTTCTCCATAAATGGTATATCAATTGTATTTCACCGTTTTAATACGTAACTCAAAAACACTCAAAAGACACGTTTTTTTGGTGATATTGATTTGTTTTCCCATATGGTGTGCTTTCCATGCTTTTTAGCACTTTGGTAGCTAAGACAATCATAAACACACAAAAGACGTTTCTTAAAGTTTTTTTTTTTTTTCTTTTCTTCCCATATATGGTGCTTTGCATGCATTTTGTCGTTTTGTTACCTAACAATCTGAAATCCACTGGAAAGACACATTTTTTTATAATGTTGTTCTGTTTCTCCATACAAAATGTTATTTATGCGTTGTAGCGTTTTAGTATGTAAGAAGCTCAAAAGTAGTCATAATACATGTCTCTCGTAATGTCCTTTCGTTTCCCTTTATAGTGTATCTTGCATGAATTTTGGCGTTTTTGTATGTAACAAGCTCAAAAACACTCCTAATGCTTGTTTTTTTATAATATTATTCTGTTTTTGCATAATGTGTGTTTTGCATGCGTTTTAACGTTTTGGTACATAAGAGGCTGATAAATACTCAGGAGACACCTTTCTAGTAATATTGTTTTTCATTCCCATATAAGGTTCTTTCTATGCTTTTTTTTGTGTTTTAGTGCGTAACATGCATAAAACACTCAAAAGATACGTTTCTTTTAAAGTCGTTTCGTTTACCCATATAAGTGGTTTGCATGCATCTTGGCGTTTTGGTACCTAACAATGAGAAAAATACTCAAAAAACACTTTGGTAATTTTATTATGTTTCTCCATATAGAGTGCTTATTGACGTGTTTTCGCGTTTTGGTACTTAAGAAGCTCAAGAACACTCATAATACAGATTTCTCGTAAATGTCTTTGTGTTTATCTATGTAGTGTATCTTACATCCATTTTGTCATTTATGTATGTAACAAGCTTAAAAAACTCAAAATACTTGTTGTTGGTAATGTTATTTCTCCATAAACGGAGTTTTACATGTGTTTCAGCGTTTTCGTACGTAAAAAGTTTAAAAGCATATAAAAGAAACGTTGTTTTGTATTCCCATGTAAATTGATTCCCAAGTTTGTTAGCGTTTTGATGCTAAACACGCTGAAAACCACGTAAGAAATTCATAAACACTCAAAAGACACGTATATCGTGTTTTGTATTACCCTATAGGATAGCACCATACAGGGTGATTTCTATACTTTTTTAGCATGCTCAAAAACACTGAAAAGCAACTTTTCTAGTAATATCGCTTGGTTTTCCCAAAGAAACTTCTTTTCATGCATATTGGCGTTTTGGTACCTAACAGTGTGAAAAATAATCAAAATGCACTTTTTTTGGTAATGCTATTTTCTCCATATAGAATGCTATTCATGCGTTTTAACATTTTGGTGCCCAAGAAGCTGAAAAACGTTTTGCTATAATTATTGTTTCTCCATAAAGGGTTTTTGTTTGCTTTTTAGCGTTTTTGTACGAAGGAAGCTCAAAAACACTCAAAATATACATTTTTTGGTAACGTTGTTTTGATTTCCTACGTATTGTGTTTTTCATGCTTTTTAGCGTTATGGTGGCTAGCAAACTCTTTAATATCTAAAGACATTCTTATGGAAATCTCGTTCCCTTTCACCATATAGGGTCCTCTGCGTGCATTTTAGCGGTCTGTTACCTAATAATGTGAAATACACTCAAAAAAATACTTTTGATAATATTGTTTTTTTTTTTTTTCATATACTGTAGAGCGCTATTAACGCGTTTTTCGGTTATTGGTACTTAAGCAGCTCAAAAACACTCATAATAAACGTTTCTTATAATGTATTTTCCTTTCCCCATATATGCTAATGTGCATACATTTTTGTATTTTTTTCAACTTAAAGCTCAAAAAGACTCAAAATACTTGTTTTTTTGGTTAAGTTATTCTGTTTAGCCGTAAAGTGTGTTTTGTATGCGTTTTAGCGTTTTGATAACGTAAGAAGTTCAAAAACAAATAAAAGTCACGTTTTTCGTATTGTTTTTGTATTCCCATATATGGTGAATTCCATGGGTTTTTTTTTTTTTTTAGCGTTTTGGTGCTTAACACACTCAAAAACAATAAAAAAAATCGTTTCTGATAATGTCCTCTGCTTTCTTCATATAGGGAGCTTTCATTGGATTTTGGCATTTTGTTACCTAACAATGTGGAAAAAAAATCAAAATACGCGTTTTTCTTATTATGTTTCTCCATATAGAGAGCTACCTATGGGGTTGAGGTTTTTGGTGCCTAAGAACCACAAAAACTCTCATAATACACTTTTCTTGTAATGTCTTTTCGTTTCTTCATATAGAACACTTTGCATTCATTTTGGCATTTTCTGCGTATCAAGCTCAATAACACTAAATATACATGTTTTTTTTTTTTTTTTTGGGGGGGGGTTAAGTTATTGTGTTTCTTCGTTAAGGGTGTTTTGTATACGTTTTAGTATTTCGGTACGTAAGTAGCTCAAAAACACTCAAAAGACATGTTTTTGGTAATGTTGTTTTGTTTTCCAGTATAAGGTGCTTTCCATGCTTTTTAGCGCTTTGGTACCTAGCACGTTCATAAACACTCATAAGACACGTTTCTGGAAAACTGAAAATCTCTTGCATGCATTTTGACATTTTGGTACCTAAGAATGTGAAAACACTCAAAATACACGTTTTTGATAATATTATTCTGGTTCTTCATGTAAAGTGTTGTTAATGCGTTTTAGCGTTTTAGTACCTAAGAAGCTCGTGAAGTCTTTTTGTTTTCCCATATAAGGTACTTTGCACGCGTTTTGTCGTTTTCCTGCTTAACAAGTTCAAAAGCGCTTAAAATACTTATTTTTGTTATTGTTATTCTGTTTCTCCATAATTTTATTTATTTATTTTTTTCATTAGTTTTAACGTAAGTAAGCTCAAAACTCTGAAAAGAGACGTGCTTTCTATGTTTTTTTTTTTTTTTTTTTTAGCGTTATGGTGCCTAGTACGCTCGTAAATACTTAAAAGGCACGTTTTTTTATTTATCTTTCTTTTCTCATACAGAGCGCTTTGCGTGCATTCTGGCGTTTTCGTACATAACAATGTGAATTACAGTCAAAATGCACGCTTTTGGTAATGTTGTTCTCTTTCTCAATATAGAGTGCTATCCATGCGATTTTAAATCTTGCTACCTAAAAAGCTCAAAAACATTCATTATACACGTCTTTTGAAAGTTCCTTTAGTTGTAAGGTCCTTTAGTTATTTTGTTTCTTCACAAAGACTGTTTTGCATGCGATTTTAGCGTTTTGATACGTAAATAGCTCATAAACACTGAAAAGACACGTTTATAGTAATGTTTTGTGTGCTTTTCATGCTTTTTAGCGTTTTTGGTGCTTAACACGTTCATAAACACTCAAAAGACACGTTTCTGAGAATGTTTTTTTTTTTTTTCCATGGAAGGTGCTTTGCATGCATTTTCCTCTTTTTTAACCTAACAATGTGAAATACAGTAAAAATAGACGTTTTTTGAGAATGTTTTAGTTTCTGCATGGAAAGTGCTATTTATGCGTTTTAGTGTTATGGTACCTAACAATCTCAAAAAACACTGATATTACACATTTCCCGTAATGTCTTCTCCTTTCCCCAAGGTATTTTCCCCAAGGAAAATACTTTGGGGAAATTCTAGCGTTTTTTTTTTGTCCATAAAAAAATAAAAAACACTCAAAATACTTGCTTTTCGTTATGTTATTCTGTTTCTCCATAGAGGTTGTTTTCCCTGCGTTTTAGTATTTACTACGTAATTAGCTCAAAAAAAAAAAAAGTACGTTTTAGATAAGGTTATTTTACTTTCTCATATTGGGTTGTTTCCATGCTTTTTAGCGTTTTCATCCCTAATGCGTTCATAAACATATTCAAAAGACACGTTTCTGGAAATGTCGTTTTTTCCCTCCCCATATATTGTGCTTTGCATGCATGTTGTCGTTATGGCACCTAACAATGTGAAATATTTTCACATTTTGTAAGATTTTTCTGTTTCTCCATATAGAGTGTAATTTGTCCGTTTTAGCGTTATTATACACAAGAATCTCCAAAAAACTCTTGTAATACATGTTTCTCTTAATATTCTTTTATTTCCCCATATAGATACTTTCCATGCATTTTGGCGTTTTTGTATGTACAACTTCAAAAACACTAAAAAAAAAAACGTGTTTGATAAACTTATAGTGTTTCTCAATAAAGCGCGTTTTCCCTGCGTTTTAGCGTTTTGGTACGTAAGCTCAAAAACACTCAAAAGTTTTTGGTAATGTTCTTTTGTTTTTTAATATAGGGTGATTTTCATGCTTTTTAGCGTTTTGGTACTTAAGATGCTCATAAACACTAAAAAGACACGTATCTGGAAATGTCGTTTCTTTTCCCTATACACGGTGCTTTGTATTTTGAGTGTAAAACATTCTCAAAATACACGTTTTTTGGGAAATTTATTATTTTTCTCCATATAGAATGTTATTCATGTGTTTTCTAGGTTTGGTAGCAATGAAACTCAAAAACACAAATAATACATGTTTCTCGTATTGTCCTTTCGTTTCCCCATATAGGGTATTTTCCATGCATTTCTGCGTTTTTCAACGTAACAAGTTCAAAAGCGCTGAAAATACTGATATTTGGTAATGTAATTCTGTTTAGCCATAAAAGGTGTTTTGCAAGCGTTTTAGCGTTTGGGTACGTAAGAAGTTTTAAAAACTCTCAAAAGACACGTTTTTCGTAATATTGTTTTGTATTTCTCATATAGGGTGATTTCCATGTTTTTGTTTTCTTTTTTTTGCGTTTCAGGGCCTAACACGCCCAAAAACACTGAAAAGACACGTTTCTGGTAATGTCTAAGTTTTCCCATATGAATGGCTTTTCATGCATTTTGGCGTTTTGGTACCTAACAATGTGAGAAGCACTATGGGAAACAATGTGAGAAACAATGTGAGAAATACACATTTTTGTTAATGTTGTTCTTTTTATCCATATAGAGTGTGTTTCTTGCGCTTGAATATTTTGGTACCTAAGAGCGCTATGGATGCACCCAATTACTGCTTCGAGATTGACCCACGGACAGTTTTACATGATAATGAGTGACTTAAGAGCAGATGATGATAAATTTTTTGACTACTTTAGGATGACCCAGGAAAGTTTCAATGAACTCTTGGCCATAATTGGCCCCCACATTCGCAAAGACAGTACACACCTAAGGAAGAGCATTCCAGCTGAGGAGAGACTTGCCATGACATTAAGGTATGTAAATAATACAATTATTTTTAGTGAGTTTATTAAACTGTATTTCAATGAAACTGTACTGCAATACAAAGCCATATTTCCTTTCCTATATCGCTAAGATTATGAATGCTTCCAATGATAATATTTGTGTTGTCACTTCAGTGTTTTGTTCACAAATTACTCATGACTGAATCATCCGACCATGGGGATACCGCTGGTGTTTCAGATAGTTGTGCAGGTGATGGTGTACAGGGTAGTACGGGTTGGCTTTGAGGTACTGTTGGTTGTGCATGCATGATGCTAGGAGCGAAATTGTGTGATGTATGACTCGCATGTGAATATGGACTTGGGACTGTTTGTTGATATGATGTAAAATACAGATGATTTGGATGTTGTTTATACCTCTTGATCACATTCATGATTTCAAGCTTAGCATCGAACTTGACACTCTCAGGAATACTCTTGAAGTCAGGCACCAGACCAAGAAGGAAATCTGTATCATGATCGTGAGGGACGCTTGCTTTCTTAGCTAAAGCTTCCAGAATAATCTTTTCATCTGCTTGTACAGTTGATTTCTTCCTTTTTACATTAGAAGTGGAAGGTGCAGGCTCTCCTGGGTTTTCTCGTTCATCTCCCTGCACTGTAGTATCCTCGACACTTTCAGCTGCATGTGGTTTTGTTGCACAAATTTCTTGAAGAAAAGACAGCTGTTTGAAGTACAAATATTCCTTCCTCCCACTTCCTGCGCCAGATCCCGATTTTTCTTTCTTCGACAATGTCAATTCTCTTCTATAGGAGTCCCTCAAACTCTTCCATTTCCGTTGTAGATCTGTAGCTGTAAGAAGATGAAAAGATTAGTTATAAAGTTATTAGTCTACACACTAGCTTCATCAAAAATAACTACATGAATAAAATTTCAATGATAGCACAACGTTTTATCATGTATTATTATTTGTCGGGTTAAATTAAAGTCGCGTCAAAATCTGAGTAAAATGAGTTTCATGTTATAATATGTAACATCCTCTAGCGCAAGTAGTCCTATGCACTAGGTAGCCATACTTGCTATAAATAGCAGAGCATTTCTTTAGAAGTGGATATATCTCATTAACGGCTAATTTGCGGCAGAAATACCATAGAAGAAAGGTGTCTTAGAATTGTCTGAAGTATAAGAAAAACGATGTTATAGTCCGCTATCGAATATTGGGTAGTTCTATAAATTTACCGATTTTTAAATGACCTTTTCAGGTTATTAGCAACAGGGTGTTCCTCTTCTGAACTACATTACACTTTCCGGTGTAGGAAGTCCACCGCTAGAGGGATCGTGCAAGAAGTGTGCAAGGCGATAAGGGAGTATCTACACGACCTATGTTTCCCAGAATTAACAAAGCAAGAATGGCTGAAAATTGAAGAAGGCTTTCGTTGTGAAGCACACTTTCCAAACTGCATAGGCGCCATCGATGGCAAGCATGTGAGGCTCATTAAACCAACGGGCAGTGGTTCTAACTACTTTTGTTACAAGAAGTATTTTTCAATGGTGTTGTTAGCTGTATGTGACGCAAACTACAGGTTTACTTTTATAGATCTCGGTTCTTATGGTAAAGCATCAGACTCCTCAATCTACAAAAACAGTAACCTCTACAAAAAAATGCAGCAAAATACACTGAACATTCCTAGCGATAAACCAGTGTCAACGAATGGGGACCCACTTCCCTTCGTTTTCGTTGGCGACGAAGCTTTTGGCCTCTCTACTCACATGCTACGCCCGTATGGGGGAAAAAATCTCCAACACGAAAAGAAAATTTTTAATTATCGCTTATCAAGAGCGAGGCGATACATCGAAAGTGCATTTGGCATTCTCACAAATAAATGGCGCATATTTCATAGACCACTGGATTTACATGTTGAGAATGCCGAAAACATTATCAGGGCATGTTGCACTTTACACAACTTTGTAAGAGAAATCAGGGCATGTTGCACTTTACACAACTTTGTAAGAGAAAGGGATGGTGTACATTTTGAAGACACACTGAATGTAGTAGGTCTGACTGATGGTGAAGGTGCAATACAAGCAGGATGCCCTCGATCCGCTATAACAATAAGAGAAAAGTTCTCGGACTACTTTTCCAGCATAGGATCAGTGTCGTAGCAGGATAGAATGATTGGGAAAAGAGTGTAGGGCAAGTCAATGTGTGACATAGTAAAGGATGTAATGTGTTACAAACTTTTTTCTAAATTATTTCTTGTGTCACTTACTCGTATGTATTAGATATACATTATTATACATTATTATACAGCTATGTATGAAATACTAGACTTACAATATCAAATATTGTGAATATAAATATATGAAATGTCATACTTACTTGCTTTGTTTTTTTCCTTGGCAATCCAACTCATTGAAGTTGGGTACGAATATAGAGCACAATTCCTCCCATGCCTTTGCTTTCAAAATTTTGTTGCTGTATTCCTTGAGGCGCACATCCCAAATCGCTGGCCTATCTTCTATTTCAATAATGAATCACTCTGTGTCAAAGCCAAATGATGCCATGGCAGGTACAGCCCGGAGTTTGTCAAGTCACACTCTGCAGACAATAACAAATGGTATTTAAAATAATGCCAAATGTGGGAAACACATTTTAAATACGATTACAATTACATAATAACGCCAATGATATCTTACTTAGCAGTGATTAAATTTATTTGATTAAATGATTAAATAAAAAAAAACTAAAAAAAAACATGCGAAAAACTGCGTCCGTTAATATTTCATTGAATTTAAAATTTCATTTGTACTGTACTTTTTTATAACTTAAATTTATCAACTTATCGTTGAAAACGGGAAGGTTATGTATTAGGTACGGTTTGTCTGTTTATAAATAAATATTGACCTTTCACACTGAAAAAAGAATGCTAAGTACAATTTATTGGGACTTAATAACTTACCTTGTTTGAACAGCGGGACAACACACACCTCACCTCTACAAAGTTTCCTGCATCACTGATTAGCAGCCACATGTGGTCGCCAGAGGTCGCTAGTGTGCTCTCAGCCAGCCACAAAACGCTGCCACAAAATGCGCTGTTTGTGGCGGGGACGAGTGACAGCTTGCCACAGTCGCGAGCCACAGACACAAGTGTGATTGGCAAAGCTTGAAAACAATGGGAACCTATGGGAGAAAATATCCCCACCACAAAACGCAACCACTTGTGGCTCTACAAAGTCGCTAGTGTGCTCGGGGCCTAATAGTACACGTTTCTCGTAGTGTTTTCGTTTTTTTTTTTTTTTTTTTAATAGAGGGAACTTTGCATGCATCTAGCTGTTTTTCAACGTAACAAGCTCAAAAACAATCAAAATACTTTTTTTTATAATTTTATTGTTTAGCCATAGAGGGTTTTTTTTTATCCGGTTTAGCGGTTTAGTAACGTAAGAGGTTCAAAACACTCAAATTTTTTTTTTTCGTAATTTTTTTGTATTCCCATATAGGTTGAATTTCATGCTTTTAGGCGTTTTGGTACCCAACATGCTCAAAAACAATGAAAAGACGTTACTGGTAATGTCGTTTAGTTTCTTCATATAGGATGCTTTGCATGCACTTTGGCGTTTTGGTACCTAACAATGTGAAAAACACTTAAAATACACTTTTTGGTAATGTTATTTTGTTTCTCCATATAGAGTGTTATTCATGGGTTTTAGCCCGTTGCTACCTAGAAAGCTCAAAAATTCTCAAAATACATGTTTCTCTATATAGGGTACTTTGCATGCATTTTGGTGTTTTTGTAAATAAGCTCAAAAACACTCAAAATACTTGTTTCTGGTAATTTTATTATGTTTTATCCATAAAGGGTGTTTTATATACGTTTTAACGCTTCGGTACGTATGTAGCTCAAAAAATACTCAAAAGACAAATTTTTGGTAATATTTTCTTTTTTCCTTATAGGGTGCTTTCCATGCTTTTTAACATTTTGGTGCCTGGTGCCTAGCGTTTGAGTCTCTTAGGTACCAAAACTCTAATATGCTTGAATAGCATTCCACAGAGAAAGAGAACATTATCAAAAACGAGTTTTTAAAGTGCTTTTTTTTTTTTCTTTTACATCGTTAGTTTCGGAAACGCCAAAAGGCATAGAAAACCTTCTATATGGGGAGGAAAAAAGGGGGGAAATTACGAGAAACGTGTATTAGCAGTGTTTTTTTTTTTTAGCTCTCAATATGCAGAAACGGAACATTACCAAAAATTATTATTTTGAGTGTTTTTTCACATCGGAACAAAATGCCAAAATTCATGCAAAGCCATCTGTATGAAAAAAAAAAAAGACATTACCAGAAACGTGCATTTTGAGTGCTTTTCAGCGTGTTAGGCACTAAAACTCTAAAAAGGATGGAAAGAACACCATATGGGTGAGGATCTGTTGTTCAGCAGAGGCCCAGACACTCCTGAAAAAAAAAAAAAAAAGAAGAAGAAGCAAAGTTCTTAAATTATTACAAGGAGGGAATTACTTGGTATTTTGTGATGACTGTTTTTACTGACATTTATTTTTAATGAGCAGTCAACTTATTCATGCTTATTACATAGTTTTGTTAGTTTGATATTCAAGTGTGCATGTATCTAAATTGGGAAGCTGAGTGGTGGATCTGTTGCCCTGCAAATAAAGTTCCCAACTTGCATGGACATTAAAATTGCAATATATATATATATATATATATATATATATATATATATATATATATATATATATATATATATATATATATATATATATATATATATATATATATATATATATATATATATATATATATATATATATATATATATATATATATATATATATATATATATATATATATATATATATATATATATATATATATATATATATATATATGAAGTCCCCAACCTGCATGGATATTAAAACTGCAATATATATATATATATATATATATATATATATATATATATATATATATATATATATATATATATATATATATATATATATATATATATATATATATATATATATATATATATATATATATATATATATATATATATATATATATATATATATATATATATATATATATATATATATATATATATATATATATATATATATATATATATATATATATATATATATATATATATATATATATATATATAGATAGATATAAGGATTTATCCTTGATATATTCCTGATGTTGTTGTGATCATAACTTCATAAATTGTGGCACGCAGTTAACTACATTAAATATTGGTAAACTTTACAACACCATCATCACCTTAGCATATATACTTTTGTTATATAACTGGATGGGTTTTAAGCACTGCCAACACCAGCCTAACTTAACCCAACCTGGCTAACCTAACTCAACCTAATCTAACCTAAGCCTTTCACAATGTAAAATAAACATTTAAGACATAAACCTGCTCCAGCAGCTTGTTCAAGAAATAAAATAATGCTTATACGAAACCTACATGTAAGTCAGTTATGTATGTTGCAAAGTGTGAGCATAAAGAAACAATCTTTAATTTACTTAAAGCAATGTCCACAACATTAACTAAATTCCATATGAAATTTGGTCAAGATGAAACAATAAGCAAAATATGTTACTGTTTGCCTGGAACCATAAGCCATAACTTCACTCACCTGCCACATCCTCCCAGGCTTTCTTCTTTTGTGGTGTTTTGCTGTCTCCCACACCCCGACTCTCCACCTCCTCTACCAAGGTTAAGGTCTTGGTGTTGGTGAATCATTGTCACCTTGTTTTCTTAGGGGGTTCACTAGCCATGATGAAAGCATTGTGAAGACAGAGGACTGTGGTGGGTGGGGGCTGTGGGTGCATGAAATTGTATCAGGGTTTGTAAACAATGCCATATTACTTCCTTAACAATAACACAAAGTTTCCTTGTGATTGGCTGCCTTGCACATGACATTGAGTCAGTAATGTATCACTGCCAGCAACCAATGAGTATGCTTAGGCAGGTTAGCAACCTCCACCCGCCAACTGCCGCAATTCTTTGTGGATACCATTTATGAGAGATTCCAGTGCAGTTGCTGTGAGAGATGGAATTTGCCATTTGCCTGATCGCAGAATGTTAAGTAACAATCTGTTTCGTGGATCTGGCCCCAGGACTCAGACTCAGTTACAGAACCAAGTCCAGCAAGTCCACCAGCCTCAGGACTCAGATTTGTGAGTGCTCAAGCTATCAAGTCCTGCCTACCCTTCACTCCTTAGGAACTGGCAAAAGCAAAGAGATGTCTCAAACTTGACAAAACATCTGGATCAGACCATGTCCCATATGAATTCCTGAGCCACCTCACATCTCCCTTGCAAGATGCTCTTCTGTAACTCTACAACACAAACTGGCTGGAGGGAAAATGCCCTGCTTGCTGGAAGTCCTTCACTCTTATCCTCATCCTCAAGCTTGACAAAGATCTTATGCAATCAGCATCATACTTGCCTATTGCCCTCCTCTCCTGTGTCTGGAAACTGATGGAGTGGCTGGTGATCCCTTGACTTACCTGGTGGCTGGAGGAACACCAACTCTTGAAGGAGGAACAGCATGGCTTCCATTCCCACAGGAGTAACCTGGAAGTGCTGAGTCAAATAGAATATCACATCTGTGACACTTACCACCAATGCCAAGTCATGATGGCCTTCTTCACAGACCTGGAAAGGGCACTTGATTCAACACCCTATGAGGGCATCTCTACAAGCTGGTGGGTATGAACATCCAGGGACCCATCCTCACTTGGTTCTGCAACTTCCTCACGGGCTAGTCCTTCAAAGTGGCAGTGAGTGCCTCAGTCTCCATGTAATACCCCTTTCAAGGCTCCATCCTAAGCTCTCTGCTTTTTCAATAGCTTCCTTTTTGACCGCTCCCTACCTGCACACTCACATCTACTCAATTATGTCGATGATATCTCCATTGCTAGCAGTGCACCAACACTAGCGGAGGCACACAGACACCTCCAGGAGGCAGCAATGACATAGAATGACTGAATGACCACCAGGGGCCTTACTGTGGATGCACAGAAAAGTGCCCACATGTGCTTCACCCTTAAGTTATCACCAATACCACCCCACAATCATACCGTCCAGAGAGGCCATCCCTTACACCACCACACACATGTTCCTGAGACTGAGGCTAGATGGCCCCTGACTATCCTGATCCAGGCACATTGAGTACCTCCACACCTGCAATAAGATATTGAATATAATGAAGATTGCTGTTGTACAACAGAAAGCAGGCTGTGATCTCCTCTTACAGTACCACCTAGCCACCATCAGGGCCAAGCTAATGTATGGCAGCACCATCCATCCTGGCCAAACTGGACATCATCCAAAATGCTGCCCTGAGGGAGACATTAAATCCTCACCCATCACCTTCATCCATGCATAGGCCGACTTACTCCATGTGGCTAGCCACAGAAGAGAGGTGCTGTGCGAACACTTCTAGCATACCAGAACTCTACCACCCTCACATCCACTCTCTGTACTGTACTCAAACTCAGGAGTGGATGAACAGACACCTCACTGGCACCCTGGAGCCAGGCAACCACTACTGGTGAGAGCCCTGCTGGCCCAAAACACCATAGAACTAAGGTCATGTTCGCATTGAGAGTGAAAAAGCAGGCGAGAGCAAGAGAAGTCAAGTGAATTTGAGTGGCTACATTGGAAGCAGTTTCAGGTGCAAGTTGCCATGGCAACAGGCTTCCAACCACTACCCCACCACCTCCCCAGCCACCTCCACATCCATATCAGCTTATTTACTGGACATTGAGTTCAAGATCATGACTGACAAGTTGATCACCAAAGGTTTGTATACATGCTACCTATGAAACTAGAAGATGAGGGTGTCAAGTCAGTATGTGATAAGAAAGGAAGCTCTGATATCATAAAATGGCAGAACATAGTGATGTATTGTAAATTAATCATGTGAGTGGTACAATAGAGGTATACATAGTTTTGCTATAAAGGAGGCAAGCATGTAGCCTTACAATACATCATCCTTCACCCCCACCACGGTGAACGAGAGCCAGCGTCGGCAGGCATGAGAAATGAGGTGAAAATGTTGTTACAAATAGTCTTGTGGTTCATTTGTGTGGCAGTTTTTTTTAAATCTTCTCATACCATCATGTTTAGGAGACTTTTATTTACAGGATGAAAGGACTTATTTTAGTATTCATTCCATAGCTGCTGAATATGGCAGTCATATATAAAATGTGTTTTAATCAATTCAGAGCAGTGCTTTGAATTCAATTCATCATAATTTCTTTATTTCTATTTCTAGCAAGCTTTTACAAGTAAATATGAGTTTTATAATTACTGTTGAGTCTAGAGGTACCAGCCAAAATGCTCTATCAAGTTTCTGAGGTGAGATACAGCAGATAATATAGAAACATCTCTGTTATGTCACTCATTCTGACTTGAACTTGTGTGAGAAAAATAATTTTTTTACTTTTCTTGCTTTTTCACCTTTTGACCGCTGGGATGCCATCCTCTGGCCACTGCTGGTGCAGCCACTTACACATCTGGTTGTACTGTATGAAGTTTCTTGCTCTCATCTACTTTCTTGCTTTCAGTGCAGACACAGCCTAAATCTACCACCCCCTCATCCCACCAATCCACACACACCCATATCACCCTGGAAGCACATTTCTCACATGTTTTGACTACAAGTCCCTAGCCTTCTGTCCAAGACCACAAATCCCTCACTGGCAGCATCCCTCTTTCTGCACCTGGACAGGACTCACTGTCATCACCACTAGAAAATATTCACAGATAGCTTCCACTCTCCATTGTCCCTGCCACATCAGCAGCCATCTTTGACTCTGCTACTCTCATCTGCAGAATATGAGAGGCTTCCACCATAGACGGACATGGTCTTGTCACACCTCCATGCCTTCTACACTAGAGGCAAAGCTATTGTTTACATAGACTCCCTCTCATCCCTCCATCTCCTGCCCTCCCACCTCTCCCATTAACAATTTTCATTCACAACGTGCATTGTGATATTTTTCATCTCACCACCCAGGGCTGGGGGATAACCCTTCAGTAGGTGTTCTCATTTTGTTTTTGTTGGGGATTTGGGGGCCTTGCAGACAGTGGTGACACAGCCTCTAGTGCCTTGAAGGTGCTGGTAACAAGCAGGTTATTTGGTTAGATTTTGATTAGCTGTTCAGTTTTCTGTTGGAAGATCCTGGTTTGCTTGAGTATCTTGAAAGCCAAGCCATGGTCTTGGTAACCACCCAGGAGGTCTGCTAGTGTTGACTTGTGGTGTGGAGTGATGCCAGTGAGTAGAGAGCAGCGTGGTAAGAGTGCTAACAGCAGGTGTTGTGGAGTGTCTGGCTATGTGGTGTACCATGGACAGTTTGGGGTGTGCATCATGCCTAACCTGTGTGCATATAGGCATTGAGGAGGCTGTGTCCTATCCTGAGTCTGTTGACTGCTGTGTCTAGGACATGGCTAGGGGGGTGTAGCCAGGTGTCTTTCCCTGTGTAAGTTACAGTCTTTCCATAGATTGGTCAGTAGGTCAGTCTGGTCTGTGGGAAAGTCTATAGGAAAGGGATGGGAGTGGGCCTCATTTGCCGCTCTGTCAGCCAAAGTGTTTCCCACAATGCAGATGTGGGAGGGGACCCACTAAAGGTGGATTTCAATGTGTGAGGCTAACAGTTGGGATAGCAGGTGGTGTGTTTGAAGGCAGAGGGAGTTATGTGACTTGGGGTAGTGGCATTGGATGAGTTGCAGGGCTGAAAGAGAATCAATGAAAAGTGTGACTGAGCAAGGGTGGTATGGTTGTTGGCAAACTTGAGACCCTCCTTAATGGCAAACAGTATAGAGGCAGTGACCAGCAACCTCCAGGCAGTAGCAATGGGTGGTGTTGGGATGTAGACTGTTGCCCCAACTGAAGGGGGGATGAGAGGCATGACCCATCAGTGTCTATATGTAAGGTATTATTATAATATAACAATGACAGCAATGAGGTTCTGCCCAGCACTCTGCAGCCAGCCTTAGACCATGATGTTGGTGTGTGGAGCCCCTAAGAGACAACTGAAGAGAGAGGGAACAAAGGGCCCAATGGAGATGTTTTCTCTAGAGTGAGAAAGGAGGGTGGGGTGACCCAGAGGGTAGCAAAGGAGAGGGTTCTGTTTACAAAGGAGATATGGGCTTGATAAGGTAGAGAACCATGAAGTGGTTCCTTATGCTGTTGGAGGTGGAGGGAGTAGAGAGTATGGCCACTAGTGGTAGATATAAGTTTGTATGTATATATATATATATATATATATATATATATATATATATATATATATATATATATATATATATATATATATATATATATATATATATATATATATATATATATATATATATATATATATATATATATATATATATATATATATATATATATATATATATATATATATATGAGATTCACTGGTCAAGGGAAACAAAAGAAGAAAAAAAAAGAAATCCCAATGAAGTGCCAGTCCCAAGAGAGATGTCAAGAGAATCAGTGAAAGTTGTAGGATAAGCACCTTGAAACCTCTCTCTCTCTCTCTCTCTCTTGAAAGAGTTCATGTCATAGGAAGGAGGAACTACAGAAACAGGCAGGGAGTTCCAGAGTTTACCAGAGAAAGGGATGAATGACTGAGAGTACTGGTCAACTCTTGCATTAGAGAGGTAGACAGAATAGAGATGAGAGACAGAAGAAAGTCTTGTGCAGTGAGGCCATGGAAGGAAGGGAGGCATGCAGTTAGCAAGACCAGAAGAGCGGTTAGCATGAAAATAGTGGTAGAAGATAGCAAGAGATGCAACATCGCAGTGATGAGAGAGAGGCTGAACACTCTCAGAGGAAAGGAGTTGATAAGACAAAAAGCTTTTGATTCCACCCTGTTTAAAATAGCAGTATGAGTGAACTCCCATATACATGTGAAGCATACTCCATACATGAATGGACAAGGCCCCTGTACAGAGTTAGCAGCTTTTTTTTGGGGGGGGTGAGAAAAACTGACAGAAACAACTCAGAACACCTAACTTCACAGAACCTGTTTTAGCTAGGGATGAGATGTGAAATTTCCAGTTTAGATTATAAGTAAAAGACAGACTAAGAATATTCAGTGAAGGAGAGGGGGACAGTTGTGTCATTGAAGAAGAGGGGATAGTTTTCAGAAAGGTTGTATCGAGCTGGAAGATGGAGGAATGAGTTTTTGAGGCATTGAACAATAATAAGTTTGCTCTGCCCCAATCAGAAATTTTAGAGAGTTTAGAAGTCAGGCATTCTGTGGCTTCCCTGCATGAATTGTTTACTTCCTGAATGGTTGAACACCTACAAAAAGACATGGAAAAGTATGGGATGATATCATCAGCACAGGAGTGGATAGAACAAGAAGTTTGGTCTAGAAGATTATTGATAAATAATAGGAAGAGAGAGGATGACATGACAGAACCCTGAAGAATAGATTTAGGAGAATAATAGATTTCATAATAGAAGAATAGATTTAGGAGAATAATAAATTTAGGAGAAGAACAGTGTGGACAAGGAGGGTTAGCATCAGTGTAACAGTGAGGATAGGGAGAACTCTGCCTGAAAAGCTGTAACTGGGGAGGACCTAAAAGCTCTTAAAGCAATGCAGAGTGCTTAATTTTTAAATAACCTCCAATTTCACTTCATGACATTTAAAACTAATGTCACTGCATTCATTGAGATGCCTGCAATAAATGCTGCACATCAGTTTGACTTTCACCCTCACCCTGTCCACACACTGCTCTCTGATTCCAACACTCTGTTGACTGTGGCCTCTTTCTGCTGGCTGCTTCAAGGAGTTAACCTGGCAGCTTTTTTTTCTCCTTACCAGCTTCTCCAAAGAGTTGACTTGGTAAGCTTTTATCCTTACTTTTCTGTCTAGCAACAGTGGTGAACAGTCCTAGGATCATTGATTTCTTCCTCAGCTCTTTTGTATGACCCAGAATAATGTTATGGTTGTAGATATGGCCTGATGTTGGATGGGGACACGTCCCTAGAGACGCCTGGGTATCCTTCTTCATCAACCTCATCCTTTTCAGACGGGAGGCAGTCCAGGCATGAGATTGATCCACATGTAGGAACATGAAGAGGAAGAAGGACAGGCAGGATGTTTATAGTTCACAACAAGTTGTTGAATGCACTCTGCTGCTTTCAGTTGCTGGGCCTAGTCATGTAAAAAGCATCTCAGCTGATTGGTTGTCCAAAGAAGACCAACTCATCTACTTAAGTGCTGCTCTGAGTGGTATGATTGCCACACTTGACAGGGATCCTAATGCAAGTGTCCCTCAGGGGAGTGGCTCAAAGTTTAGCAGTTTCCATGATATTTCTGCTTTGGATGTGGAGGACACAGAACTTCCTCAGAGTGCTTCTGACCCCTGGAGGAATTGGGCATGCTCAGCTGTATGCAGCTGACCCAGCATGACTACAGGGATCGATGAGACTGAGTTACTCCAAGCTCCTGAGGACCTTTCAGGAAGGTCAGGAAGAGAACGGTGAGCCTCTGTCTGACTGTCTGGGTTCCATTCTTAATGCAAGCCTATGGAGTCAGCTGATTGCTGAAGGTGTGCAGAATATGTGTGGCAGGATTAAGCTCCACAGTATGTGCCTAACATGACCATCCCTACCACAAATCAAGCTACCTCCAAAGCCATGAGTGTTGGAGGGAGACAAATTGATGCCCGCCTCTTGCATACAAATGGCCTGCTCTCTAAGGTGGCACAATGTATTAATGATATAGGTGAAAGAAAACAGAAACCTGTCAGGTTTTATTTAGATGGGTTAAATAATTCTCTTAGACTCTTGACTTCTGCTATTAATTACATCATCCATTTAAGGAAGTGGCACATGCATGATTTGAATTTTGGCCAAATTTTGCAAGTGGGAGTGCAAAATTGGGGAGTCAGATCTCTTTCCCTTTGATGCTGCAAAGAGGTGTGATGAGATTCACAATGCTCATAAGCTGGGAAGGCCTTCATTCCATCCCTATAGGACAGCTGGACTGAGGAAGTTTGTTATACACAGGTAATCATCCAAGAGGCACTACAATCTGGAACAGTCAAGGCCCAGGAACATGACCAGGCCTTTTTTAGTCTAGAGGCTCCCCAGGGAAAGGTGGCACTGATACAAAGAACTCCCCAGTAAGCATACTTCCAGGCATTTTCCTCATTAATAATTCTGAAAATTTTGTAGGTGATAAAATATATGCTGCTAGACTACAATGGCAAGCCCTATCTAACAATAATGGATCCTTGGTGTTGTCAATGGCAAGGTCATTGCGTTTGATGAGCTACCTATACAAATGGTCTTGCCTAGACCTCTTGTTTTGTTTGTTGCTGATTGTAATGCTCTGGATAGTGACATGGTCAGGGTAATCCCTAGATGGCAGCAGCTGTTGTCATCTGACTCCTAAAAAGAGTGAATCATTTTTATTTAGCTTCTGTCGACTACAGCTGTGCAGCATAAATATAGTTATACCACATTTAATTAGTTTTTAATACAATCTATATATAGACTCTGCCACAATTTGTTGCTGTTGTTACCAATTTTCCATACCAAATCCTAGACTTGTAGGTGAATATTGCTCGTATTTTTGGAAGGATAATAGAGTCACTCACACCCACATCCAAAGATGTGTCCAAGACTTGTGACCTGGATGTGGATTCCCTCCACTCTCCCTTACTAAACTGTTACATTACAGTTGGTTCCACATTTTTTTTTCTTTTTCTATTCTATGTGATTCTTCTCTCTTTCTCTCACTTTGGAAGCTGTTCTTATGTGTGGTACAGCTTAAAACAAGGAGTTATGCACAAGGAAACTTGGCATATATCACAGTTGTAGATACTTCTCTTTACTTTCTTTTGCATTGCACAGTAGGTACATATCCTCTGAACTTTCTTTGTGGTGTCACCTTCAGCTGACAGTGTCTCTATGGGAAAATGTCTTCCACTCAGTATTGTAGGGCATGGCCCAAGAGTCACTGAACTTGTAGGTTTCTTTATCCAATACACATCTTTGCCATATGTGTGCACTATCTGTTCAATCAGGAGCAACTTGAAGTCAAGAGTTTTTTTCTGGCCATCATTTCTCTTGTAGATTATATGACAGTTATGCAGAGTCATTTCTATAAGTCTGAGAAATATCTTCTTATAGTACTTTTTAATACCTTTGCGAGTGATACTTAGAGCAGATGTCATCTGATCCATTAGATCTATTACCCCCCACGTGCAGTTTCTTGTATTTTATGCACACTGAAGGCTTGCTTACTTTTTTCCCGCCAGATTGTACAGTTTCCATCGAATCATCATAGATTGTGCTGAGCATGTTTACATACTTTTTGTCTCTCCATTTCATATGCATCACTTTGTTATTGAATCTGGTGATTGCCTCCCCCTTTTTCAGTTTCTTTTCTTTTACCTCCTCAGAAAGTCCCTTCCAGTTGAATTTTACTGTGCCTATGCCATAGCATCAGTTCCATGAGTTAAAAGAATATCATATAACTCAAATGATGCATAGAAGTTATCCATTCCAAGCACAAAGCCTTTATTCAGTAGGTGCTTCATAAGTGCAAGGACAATTTTAGTTGACTTACCTGAGCTTGGTTACATCCTGATCTGATAATCCTGGTATCTGGCAGTCATGTTGTGTTCTTCTCCCTGTATAGGGCAAAACATCCCATACATACCCACTTTCAGACTCTGCTAGGATGTAAGTCTCCATGCCAAACCTTGCCCTCTTCAGTGGAATATATCTCTTCCAACTAAGTCTTCCTTTCCACAGCAGCAATGAATCATCACTGCTAATGTTTTCCTTTGGGATGTAATTAGACTGAAATTTGTCCCTAAACTTGTTTAGAATCTTCCTAAATTTGAAAGCAGGATTACCATAATTTTCTTTGTCAGATAAATGCAAATACTTGAGAAGTGCAAATCTGTCTCAAGACATACATTTTCCAAAAAAAGGATGTTGCAACCAACTGGTTTGTGGAATGATATGAGTAAATAGTAGGCTTCCTTACTATGCCCTGCAGAATTGCCAAACCTACAAAGGTATACATCTCTCCAACATTAGTTTCCTTCCACAGCAGATCTTTTTTTTTTTTTCCACTTTTTTTTACTTTTTTCTCTACTCTTTCTCCTCACTTTTCTCTTCCTCCTCTTTTGTTCACAGACCATAGCAGCATATCTGTTCGTTTCACTAACTAGATATTCAATAATATCATCATCTACAAAAGCCAAACATATATCCAGTGGGTTTTGAGGTTTTTCTAAAATTACTATAACACCCATGTCTCTGGTGAAAGTCAATTGTTCTCTACTAACAGGAGACTGACTCATCCACCCAACTGAAACACTGTTATCATAGCCACCAGCTTCACCATCGGACAGACTGTCATCTGCTTCCTCTACAATATTAGGCTGTGAATCATCTCCACTAGCAGTGTCATCATCATCATCACTCCCTGATGCGCTTTCTGCATCACTGCTGATAGCATCCATAAACTCATCATCTAAATCATGACTCAGAATCAGCTGTATATCATCATCAGTAATCCTCCTCCTTGAAGGAAACATTGCTGTGTCTAAATTCCCAAATATGAATAGAAAATATTGAGATATCAGGGTTATAGTAGACACAAAGGAGTGTTGCACCCTCTAAGACAGCTGGGGACTGAGTGAGAATTTAAGTGAGAAGTAACGTACACCATGGCGAGTCGTAAGTTGCTAACTAATTTTTTTTTTTTTTTTTTTTGGTTATTATGCACTCATACGTGACTGTCTATATATAGTCGCTACTGGGAAATAAAGGGGCATTAATTTTGGAGACGAGTCTATATACAGTCACCCCGCAACTTCTCGCTAGAATCTAGACCATTTAGATATAGTTCCACTGCCGGCAAGGGAGTTAATTTTTTTTCTTTTTATTTTATGTAGGAAGGACACTGGCCAAGGGCAACAAAAATCCAATAAAAAAAAATGCCCACTGATATGCCAGTCCTATAAAAGGGTCCAAAGCGGTAGTCAAAAGTGGATGAATAATTGAGAGAGAGAGAGAGAGAGAGAGAGAGAGAGAGAGAGAGAGAGAGAGAGAGAGAGAGAGAGAGAGAGAGAGAGAGAGAGAGAGAGAGAGAGAGAGAGAGAGAGAGAGAGAGAGAGAGAGAGAGAGAGAGAGAGAGAGAGAGAGAGAGAGAGAGAGAGAGAGAGAGAGAGAGAGAGAGAGAGAGAGAGAGAGAGAGAGAGAGAGAGAGAGAGAGAGAGAGAGAGAGAGAGAGAGAGAGAGAGAGAGAGAGAGAGAGAGAGAGAGAGAGAGAGAGAGAGAGAGAGAGAGAGAGAGAGAGAGAGAGAGAGAGAGAGAGAGAGAGAGAGAGAGAGAGAGAGAGAGAGAGAGAGAGAGAGAGAGAGAGAGAGAGAGAGAGAGAGAGAGAGAGAGAGAGAGAGAGAGAGAGAGAGAGAGAGAGAGAGAGAGAGAGAGAGAGAGAGAGAGAGAGAGAGAGAGAGAGAGAGAGAGAGAGAGAGAGAGAGAGAGAGAGAGAGAGAGAGAGAGAGAGAGAGAGAGAGAGAGAGAGAGAGAGAGAGAGAGAGAGAGAGAGAGAGAGAGAGAGAGAGAGAGAGAGAGAGAGAGAGAGAGAGAGAGAGAGAGAGAGAGAGAGAGAGAGAGAGAGAGAGAGAGAGAGAGAGAGAGAGAGAGAGAGAGAGAGAGAGAGAGAGAGAGAGAGAGAGAGAGAGAGAGAGAGAGAGAGAGAGAGAGAGAGAGAGAGAGAGAGAGAGAGAGAGAGAGAGAGAGAGAGAGAGAGAGAGAGAGAGAGAGAGAGAGAGAGAGAGAGAGAGAGAGAGAGAGAGAGAGAGAGAGAGAGAGAGAGAGAGAGAGAGAGAGAGAGAGAGAGAGAGAGAGAGAGAGAGAGAGAGAGAGAGAGAGAGAGAGAGAGAGAGAGAGAGAGAGAGAGAGAGAGAGAGAGAGAGAGAGAGAGAGAGAGAGAGAGAGAGAGAGAGAGAGAGAGAGAGAGAGAGAGACGAGGAGAGAGAGACGAGGAGAGAGAAAGAGAAACGAGAGAGAGAGAGAGAGAGAGAGAGAGAGAGAGAGAGAGAGAGAGAGAGAGAGAGAGAGAGAGAGAGAGAGAGAGAGAGAGAGAGAGAGAGAGGGGGGGGGAGATAATAAAGTTTACTTTTTTGTAAGACATAGAACAGGGATGCAATTATGAAACTGTGTTTATGGAAATTTCAGGATTTAGTGAACCCATGGCTGGGAAAAGATTACTGTACACCATTAAACTTATCAGCTCCTAGTTTTCTTTTCCTATTGTTTCACAGCTCACTTTTAGGTCTTCTTGAGCTGTTCCATTGTGTTTCATTATCATATATTGACCCTCTCATACACCAGTAAATTTCTTAAGTTTTCATTCCAGTACTTCTTCTGTTGGCAGGCATTTGTGGCCTTTCCATGCATCGTGCAAAACTTTGATTTAGAAGTAGTTCTCTTTCCTTTGAGACTCATAATTAGGCACATATCATATATCACTAAACTCATAAGGAAATTATCTATATGATGCTCACATAAAAAATTCACTAGAAAGTAATCTCACTAAATTTTTTCCTCAAAAATAAATACAAGAAAAAAAAACATAACCTCATAACTTGGACTTTTCCTGCCAGCATTCTGCATGCTACACATCACCTAAACTGTCTTTTTATGAGCTTTACAATGGTCCTACAGGACCATTGAACTTCAATGTTCACCACCAGCTTTGGCTTTTCTCTCCCTTCACTGACCATCCTGGTGAACTAGCCTACAACTTTGAAATCCTCCATGACCTAGAGCAATTGGTGCAACACCCTACTCGTATTCCTGACCGTCTTGGAGATATGCCCAACATTCTTGACCTTTTCCTGACCTCTAATCCTTCTGCTTATGCTGTCACCCTTTCTTCTACGTTGGGCTCCTCCGATCACAATCTCATATCTTTATCTTGTCCTATCACTCCAATCCCTCCTCAGGATCCCCCTAAGCAAAGGTGCCTCTGGCATTTTGCCTCTGCTAATTGGGGGACCTGAGGAGGTATTTTGCTGATTTTCCTTGGAATGATTACTGCTTCCGTGTCAGAGACCCATCTTTGTGTGCTGAGCGCATAACAGAGGTGATAGTGTCTGGCATGGAGGCGTACATTCCTCACTCTTTTTCTCGTCCTAAGCCTTCTAAACCTTGGTTTAACACAGCTTGTTCTCATGCTATACATGATAGAGAGGTGGCCCACAAAAGGTATTTAAGCCTTCCATCACCAGAATCTCATGCACTTTATATTTCTGCCTGGATCCATGCCAAGTCTGTTCTCCAACTAGCCAAAAACTCCTTCATTAACAGAAAATGTCAAAACCTTTCAAGATCTAACTCCCCTCGTGATTTCTGGCATCTAGCCAAAAATATCCCCAATAACTTTGCTTCTTCTTCTTTCCCTCCTCTACTTTAACCAGATGGCACCACTGTTATCACATCTATTTCTAAAGCTGAACTCTTTGCTCAAACCTTTGCTAAAAACTCTACCTTGGACGATTCTGAGCTTGTTCCTCCCTCTCCTCCACCCTCTGACTACTTCATGGCACGTATTAAAATTCTTCGCAATGATGTTTTCCATGCTCTCGCTGGCCTAGACCCTCGGAAGGCTTATGGACCTGATGGGGTCCCTCCTATTGTTCTCCGAAACTGTGCCTCCGTGCTTGCACCTTGCCTAGTCAAACTCTTTCAGCTCTGTCTGTCAACATCTACCTTTCCTTCTTGCTGGAAGTTTGCCTACATTCAACCTGTTCCTAAAAAGGGTGACCGTTCAAAACCTTCAAACTACCGTCCTATTGCTTTAATTTCCAGCCTATCTAAAGTTTTTGAGTCTATCCTCAACAGGAAGATTCTTAAACATCTATCACTTCACAACCTTCTATCTGATCGCCAGTATGGGTTCCGTCAAGGCCGCTCTACTGGTGATCTTCTGGCTTTCCTTACTGAGTCTTGGTCATCCTCTTTTAGAGACTTTGGTGAAACTTTTGCTGTTGCCTTGGACATATCAAAAGCCTTTGATAGAGTCTGGTACAAAGCTTTGATTTCCAAACTACCCTCCTACAGTTTCTATCCTTCTCTCTGTAACTTCATCTCAAGTTTCCTTTCTGACCGTTCTATTGCTGCTGTGGTAGATGGTCACTGTTCTTCTCCTAAATCTATCAACAGTGGTGTTCCTCAGGGTTCTGTCTTGTCACCCACTCTCTTCTTATTATTCATTAATGATCTTCTAAACCAAACTTCTTGTCCTATCCACTCCTATGCTGATGATATCACCCTGCACTTTTCCACGTCTTTTCATAGACGTCCAACCCTTCAGGAGGTAAACATGTCACGCAGGGAAGCCACAGAACGCCTGACTTCTGATCTTTCTAAAATTTCTGATTGGGGCAGAGCAAACTTGGTATTGTTCAATGCCTCAAAAACTCAATTCCTCCATCTATTAACTCGACACAACCTTCCAGACAACTATCCCCTCTTCTTCAATGACACTCAACTGTCCCCCTCTTCTACACTGAACATCCTCGGTTTGTCCTTTACTTATAATCTGAACTGGAAACTTCACATCTCATCTCTAGCTAAAACAGCTTCTATGAAGTTAGGTGTTCTGAGACGTCTCCGCCAGTTTTTCTCACCCCCCAGCTGCTAACTCTGTACAAGGGCCTTATCCGTCCATGTATGGAGTATGCTTCACATGTCTGGGGGGTTCCACTCATACTGCTCTTCTAGACAGGGTGGAATCAAAAGCTTTTCGTCTCATCAACTCCTCTCCTCTAACTGACTGTCTTCAGCTCCTCTCTCACCGCCGCAATGTTGCATATCTAGCTGTCTTCTACCACTATTTTCATGCCAACTGCTCTTCTGATCTTGCTAACTGCATGCCTCCCTCCCCTCCTTCCATGGCCTCGCTGCACAAGACTTTCTTCTTTCTCTCACCCCTATTCTGTCCACCTCTCTAATGCAAGAGTTAACCAGTATTCTCAATCATTCATCCCTTTCTCTGGTAAACTCTGGAACTCCCTGCCTGCTTCTGTATTTCCACCTTCCTATGACTTGAATTCCTTCAAGAGGGAGGTTTCAAGACACTTATCCACCAATTTTTGACTACTGTTTTGACCCTTTTATGGGACTGGCATTTCAGTGGGCATTTTTTTTATTAGATTTTTGTTGCCCTTGGCCAGTATCCTTCCTACATAAAAAAAAAAAAAGTGTGACATTGAATTAGATCTCAAGAAAATAATAGAAAACTGAAATCAACATTCATGGATGGCCTGAGTCATGGGCTGAAACTGAAAAATGATCTAAGTCAGTCTATTCTGGGATGCATCAGTGTCACAAATTCATTACTTTTGTGAAACTTATGCTCATCTTTGAATCACCAAAAACTGATGCACTTATACCAAAAACTTTATTTTTAATGAATGTTGTTATGACCAGGTTCAGCCCCCTTCACAGCTGCCACTACACTTAAAGTCAGCTTTCCCTTGGCTAGCTCCTTCTAGCCTAGTTTAGGCATAAACATAATGAATCCAGGACATGCTGGTCATCAACCACCATTAAATCACTGAGGTTGCCACTCCATTTAACCCACCCACAGATAAGGGAATATAACAAATTCTAACTTAATCCCCTAAGTTGGAAAGAACTAATGAGCCACAAGCTAGGGAGCACAGACCATACAGATGACACCCATATATGAGGGTATGATACCCTGTGGGCTAGCTCCCACAAACAGGCCACCCACAACCAACAGGAATATTATACACATACACTCTTGCCAGAGAACAGCCTATCTACAATCTTCCAAAAGACAGGCCCACACCTCTGACACAGCTGGTGAAACCTGGGGAGGGTAGACAGCTGTAATCTAACCAAATAACCCACCCTTAGGTGCAAAGTAATAATATGCCCTTCCTATTCACTGTAACATGCCTCTCTTTCTTTAAGCAGCATGTCTGCTCTCTATGATATCCGGCCAGTTACTGAGTTGGCAGCATGTGAGAGAGTCCGTTAACCTACCTCCCCCCACTATGCAGACACAGGATGGGAGAACTGGGAGGTAAGGAAGGAAGGAGGAAGGTGGAGCTAGGTGGTAAATTTTTGTCCCACTCACCTCGCTGTCACTCACTACATGGCTCCCTCTCCCAGACTAAACATTTAAGGTTCAAAAATTATTGTGGGATTATTTGGAGGGCTGGGTGAAAACTAATTATTCCATGGGAAAGAGCAACTTTTCTTCTATATGCTTTAGCAATTTCAGCTTTCAAGAAGAAATGGAAGTAGAGGAAATGGGTGGGGAAGAACAATTTCAGCTTGTATAAATTTCTTAAGTAACCCAGTGCCTCACTCTACCTGTCAATAACGTGTCTACTCACACTATCTCATCTTTCTTCCCCTCATCATCCTCCTTCTCTGTTCAGTTCCCTTTCTTCTTCTCACTATCTCTGTTCATTATTTCACTGCGTGTAACAATGCAAATCAGTTTTTTTGACACTTGTGCATCAGTGTAGTTTCATATGAGGACATTTTGACGCACATGTGTGTTAGGTACATGAGAGGGTAAGTGCCCACAATTTTGATGTCAATAAGGGGAGGGAGGGGGGAAGGGGGAGAGAGAAGGAAATAAAAATCACTTTCTACTGACCACTTTTGGCACTTACCATACTTCATACTATGCAGCACCAACATGCCTTTCTTGCACAGGCCTGCTCATTCTGTGTGATCAATAAATGGTTATATTTAAAATATAAAGGTTTAAGGAAAAACTATTTGTTTCTATTTCATATACTTTTTGGCATGTAATCACTAGCCAATATTATTAGATCATGAAAATTATACAAATTGAAAATTCTTTGAATTAAAATTCACAACATTGCTTAAATATACCATATGTTTCTTCTGTAACTGTACTGGACAAAATAATTATGCAGTCCTTAAGTTGGTAAAAAGAAATTGTCCAGTTATAATAAATCTAAAATCCCCAGAACTAAAACCATACAAATATATCATCATGGACTGACTTGATTTGTTAACCACCAATGCAAATGTAAAATTCTAAGACACTTTCCCTTGGAAATATATCACAATGCCATATGCTAAACTAGTGGCAGCATCCCAACTTTTTCTGTTCTTGTAGATAATGCTTTGTCTCATATTTCCTGACCTTGCATAAGTATAACACAGCAAACTATACTGAAATTTTAAAATCCTGATCAATATATCTTCTCCCTCTACATGGACTTAGTGCAGAGTTCTACTCTTTCCCACACAGTTTAACTAAACATATTAAGCCTCTTGATAAAATCATATACAGGCATCTTACATAAAAGATTAATAAGAAGTAGAGATAGTTGCTTATTCTTCAATGATGCCAATTAATCTAAATTTATCTAATTAACAAAGCTATCATAAACTAAAGAATCATAGTTTATGAATAGGAATACCTTTGAGAGTTCATGTGAAAGACTTTTCAAGTCTTCATCAGAGAAACTCAACAGTGAAATATCTACAACTGTTAGTGACATGCACAATGCATGGTGATTTGTAAGTGAACCATGAAATATAATTCTATTTGCAAAGAACAATACTTGGATTATCTTAAGTACTGAAATATAACATTAAAACAAAGAAATAATTAAATCTAGCATGGTAACCAACTATTATATATATATATATATATATATATATATATATATATATATATATATATATATATATATATATATATATATATATATATATATATATATATATATATATATATATATATATATATATATATATATATATATATATATATATATATATATATATATATAAAATTCACATCCCATTTCACATACACTTATGTACAAATATAAAAGACATTTTGTCCATAAGAAATTTATATGTGGCAGCTCAGAATTATTTATCAAACAGTAACCATTAGACATTAATATTGTACTGCATTAACAGCTTTGCTCTTTTATCATTATTTCCACATGGTGATGCTGTCATTGGAAATTTACTTAGAACATTACATATTGAGACCAATGGCATGAACTGGATTCCAAAGTTACTTTCTGACTACCTTTTCACACTTGATCACTTACAAAGATCTGGAATGCCCTATGTAACAGGGTTACTCATAAATATGCAAACATTGGCCCCAAGGACATCATGCTGACAATCCCTGTTCCAGACTAAAATGTACTGATCTGACGGACCATTCTTCACACACACACACACACACACAACACACACACACACACACACACACACACACACACACAAACACACTAATAAGAAAAGTAGTAATATGTAATAATAATGATGGTAATAATAATAATAATAATAATAATAATAATAATAATAATAATAATAATAATAATAATAATAATAATAATAATAATAATAACAATAGCAGCAACAACTATACATCAGGTGTTCCAGTAGCAAAATCAAGCAATAAAAATCTAAATAAATACAATGAAAAGATATGATGCAGGTATGTATACACACACACACACACACACACACACACACACACACACACACACACACACACACACACACACACTAATCCAAGGACAAAGCTGATAATCTGAAATATTCTTAAGGAAGCTCTACAATCTTCAAGCTTCAGACTGATGACATGGTTCAATCAAGTAGTAGCTGGTGAAAACCAAGCCACTATGCATGCTGCCACTTCATCACTTGTAGTTTTTGCAAACTACTGGTCTGAGGGGAGAGGTTTAAGTTCTTTGATTTGCTTAATCAAATAAGCTTTCTCATCATTGAATTGTTCATCTTCAGAACGGTCTGTATGGAAGCGTGTCAAAAATTCCACAAGCTTGTCTTGATTTCGTAACAGGATCTCTAAGATAGGTCGAGGCTTGTCTGGATTGGCAACAAACACTTTGAATACGTGGAAGGCTTCAAACTGTATATTACGAGATTTTTCTCTCAACATAATCATCATCAACTTCAAGTTGTCTGGATTACTGATGTACCTTTTCATAACCTGAAATGAAAAGATAGACATTTTATTAAATCTTATATATTTTTATATTCTAACACATCCTACTACATAAGAATAGGATGTGATCTTTGGATTATTTTGAATAAACTAGTATGAAATTAGATACAATACATAAAAACACACATTGATGATATTCAGCAGATAGGCAACAGGTAGTTGCCTATCAAACTTAATTCGTTCCTGAAAGCCGTTCAAAATCCAAAATGTTTGAAAACCAAAACTATTTTCCCCATAGGAATCAATGTAAAATGGATTAATCTGTTGGTAAAGGGCAGGGGTGTCCTGTAGTGTGCATGTTGCAACAGCTGGATGTTCATATACAGTGAAACCTTGGTTTTCAAACTTAATTCGTTCCTGAAAGCCGTTCGAAATCCGAAATGTTTGAAAACCAAAACTATTTTCCCCATAGGAATCAATGTAAAATGGATTAATCTGTTCTCAGACACTCATCAACCATGTCTTAGCAGGTAATGATCGACATTCCCACTGCTAAGATGGCTGCTCCACAACATCACCGGCTTAGAAATTTTCTATCCAGAAAGGATGTATTGAATGAACTTGGTGACACAGAAGTCACCAAAAATATTGTTTAGACCATGCAGGCATTCTCTTTGTCACCGATTAAGTGAGGGAAGCCTTAAAGAGTGACACAGAGAGAAGCAACCCACTCAACGACAAAATAAAGGTGATCATAACAAACATCTGCTGGGAAAAGCTACAGGGAAAATGCAGTTGTGCAGTAGTGATGGTGTTGTGGTT
>NC_087158.1:9505177-9555177 GCF_035594125.1 Scylla paramamosain | reverse complement strand
GAGAGAGAGAGAGAGAGAGAGAGAGAGAGAGAGAGAGAGAGAGAGAGAGAGAGAGAGAGAGAGAGAGAGAGAGAGAGAGAGAGAGAGAGAGAGAGAGAGAGAGAGAGAGAGAGAGAGAGAGAGAGAGAGAGAGAGAGAGAGAGAGAGAGAGAGAGAGAGAGAGAGAGAGAGAGAGAGAGAGAGAGAGAGAGAGAGAGAGAGAGAGAGAGAGAGAGAGAGAGAGAGAGAGAGAGAGAGAGAGAGAGAGAGAGAGAGAGAGAGAGAGAGAGAGAGAGAGAGAGAGAGAGAGAGAGAGAGAGAGAGAGAGAGAGAGAGAGAGAGAGAGAGAGAGAGAGAGAGAGAGAGAGAGAGAGAGAGAGAGAGAGAGACGAGGAGAGAGAGAGAGAGAGACGAGAGAGAGAGAGAGAGAGAGAGAGAGAGAGAGAGAGAGAGAGAGAGAGAGAGAGAGAGAGAGAGAGAGAGAGAGAGAGAGAGAGAGAGAGAGAGAGAGAGAGAGAGAGAGAGAGAGAGAGAGAGAGAGAGAGAATGTGTGGTTGTAACAGACAAACAGAGAGAGGCTTTCAGATAGAAGGCATTAACAATGACTTCTTTAGCCTAAATTGTTGTATGAAATATGTAAAGTATATGTACAGCAACTCTGTAAACACATATCATGTAGATTTGTATAAATAAAAAAAAAAAAAAAAAAGAGAGAGAGAGAGAGAGAGAGAGAGAGAGAGAGAGAGAGAGACAAGGAGAGAGAGAGACAAGGAGAGAGAGAGACGAGGAGAGAGAGAGACGAGAGAGAGAGAGAGAGAGAGAGAGAGAGAGAGAGAGAGAGAGAGAGAGAGAGAGAGAGAGAGAGAGAGAGAGAGAGAGAGAGAGAGAGAGAGAGAGAGAGAGAGAGAGAGAGAGAGAGAGAGAGAGAGAGAGAGAGAGAGAGACGAGGGGGGGACGATATACGAGTATATATATAGAGAGAGAGAGAGAGAGAGAGAGAGAGAGAGAGAGAGAGAGAGAGAGAGAGAGAGAGAGAGAGAGAGAGAGAGAGAGAGAGAGAGAGAGAGAGAGAGAGAGAGAGAGAGAGAGAGAGTGGGGAGTGAGGTTATCAGAGACACATAGGCTCTAATCTGATAATTAGCCCAGTACAAGGTTTGGCAGTGCTGCAAGCCAGGGAATCCCTGGAAAGGGTAATGCCTAAATGGTCAATTCAAAATGATCAGATCATCGACATCTGCACTACATCATTAAACACAGTGTTGTGTGCAGCAAGATAAAGCAATGTAAGATGAAAAAAAGACAAAGTAAGAGCACAAAGTCAGAAAGAATGAAGGACGAAAGAGAGAAAGCGAGAGTACAGACACCAGATGTATGATTACGAGTGGCTGCTCACTGCCCTGAGATTACCATAAAAATCCCCACACCCATAGACTCATTTTCCCAAATTAATATACCTATTTCTAAATGTCCCTACTGATTGAGTCTCACAGAGTTAATAAAAAAAGAGTTGCCGCAACCTGGTGTATTGGGTATGTTGGTTCACTGAAGGGGGGGGGGGAGGCTCCCAGCTCTGCAGGGGAAATGGGAGTTTCCTTCCCTGTGGAGTGTCCCAGAGGCAGGGAATAGACTGTTCCCTCACCAGGTGTAGATCCGACAGGTGATGGCCACTGCAGTGGCCCACCTATGTTAGCTGCTGAGCCAGTGGCCAGCCAGATATCTGGAGAGGATAATGTTTCTCCCAGATCGGCAAGTTGTTCCCACTCACACTGTAGGTGCTAGAAGGGGACTAGGGTCTCAGCTTTGCCTCTGTTGCTTGGCCTTGTAGTCCCAAAGGACCTTAATGAGGTTGAGCCTGGTGAGCTCATTGATGAGCAACCGGGGAATGAAGAGTTGGCCCCAATGCTTTGCCAAGGTGGGTGAAGGTAGTGAAGAGGTGGAGGGCAGGGAAGAGTTTGTGCTATGGAAGATAATCTTGTATTGTCAGTGGAGAAAAGTTGACAGAGATGAATTACTCCATGTGGTAGTGCCATCTAATTTCAGAAAAGTACTCATGCTATGAGGATCCAATGGTGGGTCACCTCAGAATTAGAAAAACCATAGTGAGACTATGGAGGAACTTTTGGTGGCACAGTATGACAGGTAGCTGCTACCATACTTGAGTGCTGCCATACCTGTCAAATGGTAGGCAAGTCTACTCAAGTGCCACCTGTAGCAACTCTTCACTCTATCCCAGCTGTTGATCTTCCATTCACCTGAGTACTTACTGATATTGTGGGTCTTCTTCCCCCTTCTAGAGCAGGATATAAATACCTGTTGACTATAATAAACATCACCACAAGGTGCCTGGAGGCCATACCACTCAGGAGCACTCATTCCAAGGTTGTGCTAAAAGCCTTACTTAATTTTTTCACTCATTTCAGATTGCCTACCATGGTCCAGTCAGACCAAGGGGCCAACTTTACTTCTAAATTATTTAAGCAGATCATGACTGAGTAGGGGATTAGGCATTTCCTGTTCAGTACCTACCATCCCCAATCACAAGGGGCTCTGGAGAGGCATCATCAGACATTGAAAACCATGCTAAGGACCTTTTGTTTGGACCATGACAAGGATTGGGATACTACTGCTGATTTGTACTGAGGTACTCAACCCTACTCACCCCCTTAACTAACCTCCTGCATAAGGGGCATGGTTGGGAGTGGACTGGAGTGTGTGAGGGGGCCTTTATAAAGCTAAAGGTTTTGCTGTGCAGCCTTCCTGTGTTGAGGGCACCTGATTTTTCTTGGCCCTTTACTTCAGCTGTTGATGCCAGCCAGGTGCAGGGGAAGGGGGGATGGGGGTTACCAAGTAAATCACTCTCTTATTTTTCTAAGAAGTTCACCCTGGCTCAGAAGAACCATTCTGTAATTGAACAAGAATTTCTAGCTATAATTTTGGCCTTGCAGCACTTCAAAGTTTGCACGTCTGCTTATGACTCTAAAGTGACTATTTTCTTGGACCATAGTCCACTGCAGTTTTTGGGCCGGTTTAAATTCAAGAACACAAGGTTTATTCGATGGAGCCTATTGCTGCAAAAATATAACCTTGATGCCAGGCACATTAAGGGCACTAATAATGTAACAGCAGAATGTTTGTCCCAGGCTGGGGTCTAAATTTGTTAGTAGTATGTTCCTAAAATTTTCATAAGCTTTTGTATATCTTCCAAAAATTTTTGTTTATGAGGGGGCGTGTTGCAAGCAGCGAGATGAGGCAAGGTAACACGAACAAAAGAACTGAGAACACGAAGTGAGGAAAAATGAAGAGAGAGAGAGAGAGAGAGAGAGAGAAAGCGAGAGCACAGATGCCCTGAGATTACTGTAAGAATCTGCCTGCCCATAGACACTTTCCTATATTAATTTATCCTGTTTCTAAATGTCCCTTTTGATCAAGTCTTACACAGTTAATACCAGAAAAGTGGCCCATGAAAATAAAGTGATTAGTATCCACCCAGCCCCTATAGCTTAGTGATGAGAATTGTCATAAGTTAAGTATTCTATTCATGTAAGCCAGTGCAGGGTGCAGTGAGTGAGCAAGTGGGTGTATGTATATATGTCATCCCCCCCCTTCCTTCTATTGCAGCAGAGTGGGAGAGCATTTAGGTGCACTTTTCCCATAGCCAGTCACTGTTCAGAGCTTACATGGGACAGACATATTAAGGCAAACTGGGAAGGGATTACAGCTATTTGGGCCAGTTGCTTTAAGGGGATAAGTGAGTAATTATCAGCCACATGTACTGTGTGTGTGTGTGTGTGTGTGTGTGTGTGTGTGTGTGTGTGTGTCTATATATATATGTATATATATATATATATATATATATATATATATATATATATATATATATATATATATATATATATATATATATATATATATATATATATATATATATATATATATATATATATATATATATATATATATATATATATATATATATATATATATATATATATATATATATATATATATTATATATATAATATAATATAATATAACATAATATAATATATATATATATATATATATATATATATATATATATATATATATATATATATATATATATATATATATATATATATATATATATACACACACACACACACACACACACACACACACACACACATACACACAGTGGAACCTTAGTTACTGAACATCTCCCTTACTGAAAACTCTGCTTTTTAACAATAATTTTAACTCATAATTGCTTCAGTTGCAGTACCATAATTCGGTTTTGAACAAAGTTACTTGATTTCAAATACTACAAGATGCAGCAAAAGATGCCACTTATTACTAATTTATAGTTTCTACAAATATTTCCTTCATTTTTATACATTTGTAGGAGAGACACAAAGGGTAGGACGGTAATTCAATCTTTGAAATAAGTTGAATGTGCTCCCGTTGAAAAGCCAATGCATTCCCATTGAAAAGCCAGCGTTACCATATCATGGAATTTCATCTGCTAGTGTGGAAATACTGTAACATTTGGCAGCTAAGCATGGAATTTTCATGTCCATATCTTCCAAGTAACTGTGTGAATATGAAAAGAAATATGTACTAAAATTATGTAAAATTCATGTTAACATATGTTAATATATATATATATATATATATATATATATATATATATATATATATATATATATATATATATATATATATATATATATATATATATATATATATATATAGATAGATAGATAGATAGATAGATAGATAGATAGATAGATAGATAGAGATACATAGATAGATAATTGTCAAAGTAATGTTGACTTCCTGAAATTAGCATGTGTTTCTCCTTTTATATTTAGTAGAGGATCCCATGTTGGTGTTAAAAAAACAGACATCACTGAATTAGCAACACTTCATATTCCACACAGTGTTGTGTAGAAATATAGTAACCCTGTAAAGAACCTCAAT
This sequence comes from Scylla paramamosain, assembly GCF_035594125.1. NCBI lineage: Eukaryota > Metazoa > Arthropoda > Malacostraca > Decapoda > Portunidae > Scylla > Scylla paramamosain. The sequence continues at coordinate 9,550,236 of NC_087158.1, read as the reverse complement.
GTAGAAATATAGTAACCCTGTAAAGAACCTCAATGTAAACAAACATTGAAGCTCAGGAGTAATCCTGAGCCTCCTGTGGCTCTCTTTATAACCCAAAATGCCATTGCCACTGCACAGCTGCAGTAGCTTTCCAGTAGCTTTTTCCAGTAGCAAAATATCTAAGTGTTATGATCACCTTCATTTCAGCAGTGAATGGGTTGCTCCTCTCTGTGTCACTCTGTAAGGCTTACCTCACTTGATCATTAACAAGGAGAATGTCTGCATAGCCTAAAAAAATATTTTTTGGTTAGTTCCTTGTCATTAAGTTCATTCATTACATCCTTTCTGGATAAAAAAAATTATAATTACTTAACAATGTTAATTAACATCATATATGTGGAGGCAAAAATCCCACTTTATGTGTTTTTTCTGGTTACAGTGTGCCCTATAAAATTATCCCCAAATCCTTTGCTTTACTGCTTTTCATTATCATATTTTCACCCATTTTATAGTTCCATATAGGTCTCCTTGTACTTTTTCATATTTCCATCACATGACATTTCTTAGAATTAAATTTAAATTTCCACTTTAGACTCCAAGCATAAATTTGATCCAAATCTCTCTTTAGCTCCTTACAATCCTCCTAGCTCTTTATAACTATTAGAAACTTTGCATAATCAGCATCTAGCTATTTAATCCTTTCTGCATATCACTTATGCAAATCTGAAACATAATTGGTGCTAATACAGATCTTTGTGGTACTCCACTTGTTACTTTGCTCCAGCTCGAAGTATTATCTCTGACTGTTGTCCTCATTTGTCTGTTCTTCAAACAGTCTTGCATCCAACTTAATATTTTGTCTTTTAATCCTCCTACATTTTCCAGTTTCCAAAGTAGGTTCATGTGTGGAACCCTGTCAAATCCCTTTTTTTTTCTTTTCTTTTTTCTTTTTCATTTTCTTCCTTTCTTTTTTCTTTATCCAGATAAACAACATCCATCCATCTATCTCTTTCTTGCACCACATCTATCACAGCAGCGGCTTCCTCCCCCGTGGCGAAGCTGTGGTTCAGCATGAGATCGTCCATGTAAGCCCTGGCACTAAGGAGGAGGTGCAGCAGGTCGTTTATATACAAGTTTCACAGCAGGGGGCCAAGGTAGCTCCTCTGAGGGACACATGCTTTGACAGGCTGCACCTCAGACTCACAGCCTCCAAAAGTCACTCTCAGGTGCCTGTCATTCAGGTAATCACAGAGGAGCAAGAGGAAGACCCCATTTACACCTGCAGCACAGAGTTTATTGACCAGGGCTGTATGCCACACCTAATCAAATGCACCCTCAATGTCCAGCACCATGATGGCAGTGGCCTTGTCTTGGTCCTGGGCTGCACTGATGTCAGTCGTGAACAGCAGATGCAGATCAGCCGCTGACTGGCCTTGCCTGAAGCCAAACTGCCTGATGCAGAGCACATGGTGTCTCTCAAGGTGATTAGTGACGCATGAAGCCACAACGGTCTCTATCACCTTACTAATCACCGGCAGTAGGGACACAGGGTGGTAATTTTTTAGGATCACTTATTATTTTTTTTTATAAACTGGCACTACACTGCTAGTTTTCCAGATTTTTGGCCATGTGCTGGACTCGAAACACTCATTAAATAGAGAGATGAGTGGGCGTGCCAATTCACTGGCATGCTGGTAAAGCAGGCGGGGACTTATTTTATCTGGTCCCACAACCTTTCTCTCATCCAGTTCTAAGAGTATTATCCTCACTTCAGCTTCACTAGTTTTAACTGTCATTAATTTTTCTTTTATAATTTCTGGGTAAATGGAAGGAGTTTTATCAGAGATGGGGATGCACATTTTCCAAGCAAAGAGTTTGGCCAATAAGTTAGCCTTGTCCTGGGTGGTGTGAGCGATGCTGCCGTCTCCTCACATGAGAGAAGGGATGGTGGTTACTTGCTCTTCGCCCTTCTGCTTCTTCGCCAGCCTCCACCACCTTTGTTCCCCACTGGCCACCTCTCAATTTTCCCCTGAGGTTCTCTCTCCATTGTTCTACCACCCACTCCTGAGTGTCCCTCATAATCTGGGCTGCCTCACAATGCCTTTGCCTGTTCCGTGCTGTTGGATGCCTCTTGGAGGCTTGCCAGGTGTGGTACTTGGCGTCTCTCTCTCTCTCTCTCTCTCTCTCTCTCTCTCTCTCTCTCTCTCTCTCTCTTGCGTATGGAACTTTTCCCCAAGTTCAACAATACTGCCTAGTAGAATGCCATAACTGGTTGAATTTAAAGACAATTAATGAATAGGTGGTTATCAATAGTCCCAATGAGTTTGGGCCAGCTTTGGCCTCTAGTATAATAGCCTGCTAGGTTGCAATATACAGGCTAACCATCAATGCTTCAGCATCCTTGGTTCTAGAGCGATACCAAATTAATGATTTTCCTGGATTAACTGAGGTTTACCCTTTAACACATCTAACAGATCCCCACAATATGTCTAAAAAGACTTAAATAGTGTGCCTGGTGTGCCAAATAATGTTTTCAAATAAGATGAGATCATTATTGTACTATGTGAATTAAAGAAATATCATGAAACAAAAAGCAGGAAACAAGCCTGGTAAGCTTGTTGATGTATTCTGCTTCCTTTTTTGCTGATTGTTTCTCCACAAACCCTCTCTGAAAATACTGAAATACTGTGGCATTTTTGGAATCTCCACAACCATCTCAGAAATTTACTATATTTCCAACAAGACATCATATATTAATTTAGAGATAAGAAACTTTCTATTACAATTTAAATAAAATCCACTAAGAGAGCATGTATAACTAGCTATGATCCACAACTGCACAGTATTGGAGGAGTCCCCTGCATATAAGCATGCACACAGTGTGATCATGGTCAGATTTGTATTGAACTCAGGCCTAGCAACATGACAGCTGATAATGTCTACCACTCCACTCCACTCCAACATAAGGACAACTCCAGCTAAGAAGCGTAGTTTGTATTCAGGCCTGTAGGCCAGTCAAGTTACATAGTAACATTCAAATTCTATATTACCCAAGCTAAATTCATTGTCCATTTATAATCTGAGACTCCACACAATATTCTGGAGTAATATTCCATATTAGTCCTTTAATTCACATCATAGCTAGTGAACCTGAGCCACAAGATATTCAAATATTCCTGCCTGCCCTCATGTGCTTCAAAACTCTTTGCTGTGTGTCAATGAAGTGCACCACAGCATGGTTGAGATGGATCAGAGACCTGAACATAGATTAAGACAAAACAATGGGGCACTTTGAAACCTCTGTTACCATACAGTGCCACTATACTGTATCAATGGCCTGAAAAAAGCCCCTAGTTACAATGATTTTCTTGCATTTGTGCAAGAAGCTTTTTAAATTATCAAAACTTATGCACTCATAGTTCATAAACTTCACAGCAAAAGTTTGCAAATCATGAAAAGATGAACATAGTTGTTGAATTTCCTTGAAAACCAAGCCACATTTTTTTAACATCTTGCAACACATCAGAATTGTTCTCTTATTTAAAAGAAAACAGACCAAAATGAGTTCTGCCTGACTGCTAAAATATTTCTAACTTATACTCGTATTTAAAGTCTTAAAAACATACTAATTTTTAACCGATCAGTATTTCTTTTGGAGTAAAGTTCACTTAAAGCACTTCATACGAAATGCACATTAGGCAACTAAGGCCAGGATACAGGAATAGAGTTGAGTGTGATCTGAAGAGTGGGGAGAAGGAACTGGCAAGATCTAATCTTCTAAACAGTTACAATGAGTGAATCCAGTTTGAAACTTAAAGTCGGAATAAAGGCAATCTTTAAATAACTGAATTAACTACCTTAATATCACATTCTGCCCCCCAAAAATTGAGAAAGTACCAAACAAAACAAAAAATAAATAAAAAATAAAAAGAGAACAAGTGAAATGAATGAATAAATAAATAAATAAATAAATAAATAAATAAATAAATAATATATATATATATATATATATATATATATATATATATATATATATATATATATATATATATATATATATATATATATATATATATATATATATATATATATATATATATCAAATACGTAATTAAGGAGTAAAACATAACATCCAAAAAAATAAAACGTTACATATTACATCAATGATATACAGTGGAACCTTGGTTATCAGATGCCTCCCTTGTCAAACAATTTGGTTTTCAAATTTTTAACTCATTATTGCTTTGGTTGCCATAAAATGTTTCAGTTCTTGAACAAGCTATGTGGTAGCTGGCACACATGGCACCATGACCTGTGTGTGTGTGTTCATCAAACCGCATCCCTTGTTCAGTGCACATCCATGCCATACTGTTCTCTTTTTGGCAAAAATTTCTCTTGCTGTGCATTATTTCTAATAAGCAACCATAGGATCCAAAAAAAAGTAACTTAAAGTGAAAAGGCAGAAAGAAAAACAGGCAGAACACCAGAAGAGATAAAAAAAGATCATATGGAAGCATGAAAGTGGCGTCTGCATTTCTGCTCTTGCTTTGGAGTACAGCTTAGCGGTCATCAACCTGTACCATCCTTAAGAACAAGGAAGCAATAAAAGTAAATCTTGCTAAAGGAGTGACTGTGATCACCAAACAAAGATCACAAATATTAGAAGTGGAAAAGTTGCTGCTGATTTGATCAACGAAAAGCAGTTGGCAGGTGACAGTATTTCAGAGACTAAAACTTGTGAGGAAGCAAGACTTTTGCACCAAGATTTGCTTACAAAAACCCCAGGTACAAGTTATGAAACTGACTTGTTTAAGACTATTTGAGGCTAGTTTGAAAAAATTTAAGAACCAGAGTGGTTCACCATGGAGAGGCTTCAAATGCTAACAAGAAAAATCCAGAAGCATTGGTAAAAGAGTTTGGTGTGTATTTAACTGCAAATATTCAATTCTGATAAGACTGGACACTTCTGGGGAAAAAAATGCCCGACAGAACATACATAATCCCAGAGGAAAAAGCCCTGCCAGGACACAAGCCTATGAAGGACAGGGTAACTCTTTTGCTTTGTGGCAATGCTAGCAGTGATTTTAGGGTAAAACCAATGCTTGTGTATCATTTAGAGAACACCTGCGTGTTTAAGAAAAACAAAGTTGTGAAAAGCAGGTTGTCTATCATGTGGAGGGCCAGCAGTAAGGCCTGGGTGACCAGAGTTTTTTTTTTTTTTTCTGGAATGGATCCATGGTGTTTTTGCTCTTAGTGAGGAGTTACCTTAATGAAAATAACTTCCCACTCATGTGCCTGTCTTTGCTTGACAATGCTCCTAACCAACCTCCAGGCTTGGAAGCTGAGTTCCTTAAAGAATTTAATTTCATCACTGTGAATTTTCTGCCTCCAAATGCAACTCCACTGATTCAGCTGATGGACCAACAGGTCATTTCAAATTTTAAGAAGTTGTACACCAAAACACTTTTTCAAAGGTGCTTTGAGGTTACCTCTGACGCAAAAGTTAACTCTCCACAAGTTTTGGAAGAACCATTTCAATATCCTGCATTGGTTAGGTCTTATTGATAAGGCCTTGGAGCAAGTGACTCGCAGCACCTTCAACTCAGCTAATTTATATATTGTGGGAAAGAGTGGAAGAAATAGATAACGAGAAAATGCTGCTGAGAGAAGTGGGAAACACCAGATACACACAAGGACACAGCAAAAACTAAGAAAAGGAAGACACTTGAGTAACATAAAGAAATATAGTTTCCTTTAGAGAAATACAGAAGTTTCGAACAAGCTCAGTGAAGATGTAGTATTAGTAATGAGCGTGCACAACTTCAAGGAAAAAATGGATGTGTAGATATGGAGACGGGACCACATAAGCGTAGCTCATGCCCTGTAAATTACAACTAGGTAAATACACACACACACACACACACACACACACACACACACACACACACACACACACACACACACACAGTTTTAGATGAGAAGATGCTGCGCAGCCACAGTGCTGCAACATACCAAATATGAGGACAAAACACACTCTTTTAGGGATTTTGGTGAAATTTTTGCTGTTGCCTTAGATGTATCAAAAGCTTTTGATACAGTCTAGCACAAAGCTTTGATTTCCAAACTATCCTCCTACGACTTCTATTCTTCTCTCTGTAACTTCATCTAAGTTTACTCTCTGACCATTCTATTGCTGCTGTGGTAGACAATCACTGTTCTTCTCCAAAGTCTATTAACATTGGTGTTCCTCAGGGTTCTGTCCTCTCACACACTATCTTCCTATTATTCATCAATGATCTTCTAAACCAAACTTCTTGTGATATCCATTCCTATGCTGATGATATTACCCTGCAATTTTCCACATCTTTTTGTAGATGTCCAACCCTTCAGGAATTAAACAGCTCATGCAGGGAAGCCACAGAATGCCTGACAGCTGATCTCTCTAAAATTTTTGATTGGGATAGAGCAAACTTAGTAATGTTCAATGCCTCAGAAACTCAATTCCTCCATCTATCAACTCGACACAACCTTCCAGATATCTATTCCCTCCTCTTCAGTGACACTCAACTGTCCTCTTTTACACTGTCAGTCCTTCACTTATCTAAACTGGAAACTTCAAATCTCATCTCTAGCTAAAACAGCTTCTATGAAGCTAAGCATTCTGTGTCGTATCTGCCAGTTTTTCTTACCCCCACCTGCTGCTAACTCTATCCATGTATGGAGTTTGCTTCGCATGTATGGTGGGTAGGGTAAGGAAGGGGGTGGGGTTCCACTCATACTGCTCTATAGACATGGTGGAAGCAAAAGCTTTGTTTTATCAATTCCTCTCCTCTAACTGACTGTCTTCAGGCTCTTTCTTATTACTACAATATTACATCTCGTCATCTTCTACTGATATTTTCAAGCTGTTCTTCTGATCTTGCTAACTGCATGCCCCCCTCCAGGTCAGGTTGCATAACTGCAACCTGACTGCACAAGACTTTCTTCTTTCTTTCACCCTTATTCTGTTTACCTCTCTAATGCAAGAATTAATTCTTGCATTAGAATTCTCAATGATTTATCCATTTCTCTGGTAAATTCTAGAAATTTGTCCTTCTTCTGTATTTCCTCTTTCTTAAGACTTCAACTCTTTCAAGAGAAAGGTTTCAAGACACTTATCCTCTGTATTTTTTTTATTATCCTATCTGACATCTCTAAGGGAACTGGCACTAAATGGGCCTTTCTTTTTGTTAAAAATTTTTATTGCCCTTGGCCAATGGTCCTCTTATATATGAACACACACACACACACACACACACACACACACACACACACATGCACATGCAATAATTTTATTTTCAATAAATTTATGAGGAAACATGATAAATATTTTTTCCCATAAAACATCCTTGTGAAATAGGGGTGTGTCTTATGCAGGGGTGCATCTAATATGCTGGCAAATATGTTAAGTGACAGTATGACCAGACATTTCTAGATAAGGATCTACAAATGGAATTCTGGAGTATTCCTATTCCCATCTATCATGACTAGTAAATATTTATTGGGAGAAACTGAGGGTTTAGATTCTATCAAATCAACAGATATACAATCAAAAGGTTAAAAAGCATGACTGTGGTGAGGAGGCCTGAAGTACCTTGGTTTGAACCCAGAGAAAACAAGGCACTATAAACATACTTCCTTTACCTCATCAAATGACTAAGTCAGATTCTTAACTTTACATAGTGGAACAAACAAGAAATTACTGGATGGCATAAGGACTTGTGAATCTTTTCCAGTGAAAGAGCAGTTTCAGATCTAGCTGAACACACTCTTGACAGTGCATCAGCAAGCAGATTTTCCTTCCCAGAATGTAAAAGGATGTCATACTGGTAACCAAAGAGTTCAGTCCTCCAGCATATCTATCATTCTTGATAAGTGATGGACATTAAACATGAAGGAAACTGCCTGTTCTTCCATGATTATCAAGAACTTTATGTCCAATGAGAGAAATACACTACTTATGAATAGTTCAATGATGGTGGTAGCTTCCCTCTCAACAGCTGGGTGATGTCTCTCAGTGTTCAATATGGTTCTTGAGTGAACTATTTAATATTACATACCTTATTTTCTCAAGTCAGGACTAGCACTTATCTTCATTAAATATGAGGTTATACTTGGATACTATCTCTGAAGCATCTTATATGTAAATCATGTTTTCTATATCTTTCTTGCTTATAGCAAAAATTCCATATTTTGCTATCCAATGTTTCAGAAAACCTGATTCAGTTTGGTAAAATAGTCCCATTCTGAAAGTTATCTGATCTTTTGCTACACTTATAATTGTATTGCATATGGCAAGTTTAAAGATGGCACTATAGCACTGTGATTGTCTGCTGTCATGTGTAAGCTCTACTGCTACCCATAAAACCCATAGGTACAATGGCAAGCACAGAGAGTTTCAAGTTACAAGCAAGATACGTTCCAGAAGGCTACTCGTAAGTTGTTTTGCTCATAACTTGTCATTGTAATTTTTCAGTACAAAAAAAAGTATCATACATTCCACAAACAATGTAATGCTTACTTGATACCTGATACCATGAGAGAGAGAGAGAGAGAGAGAGAGAGAGAGAGAGAGAGGAGGAGAGAGAGAGAGAGAGAGAGAGAGAGAGAGAGAGAGAGAGAGAGAGAGAGAGAGAGAGAGAGAGAGAGAGAGAGAGAGAGAGAGAGAGAGAGAGAGAGAGAGAGAGCACCTTGCCTTATGGGTGGTGATACTATTGAGTAGTGAAAGGCTTGAGGTTTCTGCCAAACGCAACTCATATATGCCAGGCGTATGAAAAGGGTTAAAATGAGACACCTCCCTCTCTCTCTCTCTCTCTCTCTCTCTCTCTCTCTCTCTCTCTCTCTCTCTCTCTCTCTCTCTCTCTCTCATGCACATTTGTTTTCTCTCTCTCTCTCTCTCTCTCTCTCTCTCTCTCTCTCTCTCTCTCTCTCTCTCTCTCTCTCTCTCTCTCTCTCTCATGCACATTTGTTTTCTCTCTCTCTCTCTCTCTCTCTCTTGCACATTTTTTTCATTTCTTCCTCTCTCCTCCTCGGGTTATACATGCCTTTATATATATAGTTTATTAAGATAGCTGGCCGAAAGCATAAGACAGATTTGTTTGTCTATTCGTGGACTTAATAAAATAGAGCAGGTTTTCTACACCATGCAGCGCAACCCTCCAGTCTCTATACATCTCAGAGGCTGACTGGCGGCTTAAGCCACTGTGGTGGTTTTTAGATAAAATTAAAATTTTAAACTAGTGTCTCAAAATAAATTGCTACAGAGCCTGTGTCCTGAGGTGGTGGGTTATGCTACTGCACTGCATGGGTAGTGGCTAAGTGGCATAATAAGTAAATATGGTGCATAGCGCCAAATTTGAACTTTTGGTTAGCAAAGGGAACAATATCAATGGCACAATTTCATTTTGCGTGTAGACTGCTTGCATCTCTGAACATTCGTAACTCGTTACCTCATAACTCAGACACCCTGTGTAGTGTGTATGAGAATATTCTTGGTACAAACTTGGAATACAGTAAACTCTCCATTTACATGAGAACTATATACGTGTTTTCACTTTAATGCAATCTACTTTTTAAAGCAAAATTTTCTACATACACAATCCCTCATATTGAAGCAATGTAAAACTCCTGGGCTTCCCTTGCTATGCACTTCTGTGCTGTAGACTGTGATGTCATGGACACCCAAATGAAGGAACTCTGCAGTCATCTCCATTCGTTGTATGATGATGGTGTTGCATGTGTATGTGTATGCAGTACACTCAAGTTTCTGTGTAGTCATCACTCTGGTTAGATTTTTCTACCATTCCCCAAATGGCACTGAAACGTACTTCAACCTCCGATGATAGCAGTGCCTCCAAGAAGAGCAGGAACAGCCTGTTCATCAAGCAGAAGCTGGAAGTGTTAGAATACTAAGATAGGGGAGAGAGGACTTCATATATCATCTCTGCTATGGGCCTCAGTGAGAGTATGCTATGTCCCATGCATGGCAATGCTAATACAATCTGCGTGAGTCATATCTCAGGGACATCAATATCATCTCATAGGGCCTCATATGCTCAGCCTGATCATAATATTAAGATAAATAAAATGCAGCCAAATTGGATTGAACACCAGAACAAGAATAACATCCCTGTCAGCATGGATATTGTTTAAGAGAAGGCCAGGACCCTTTTTGAGAATCTGAAGAAGACCGTGGAGAGGAGGGTAAATAATTTTCAACTAGTTCAGAATGATTTGCCAAATGAAAAGAAAATTACCTTGTTTCCCCCAACATCAAAATAACAGGGGAAGAGAGAGAGAGAGAGAGAGAGAGAGAGAGAGAGAGAGAGAGAGAGAGAGAGAGAGAGAGAGAGAGAGAGAGAGAGAGAGAGAGAAAGGGGCCCCTCTCTCTCTCTCTCTCTCTCTCTCTCTCTCTCTCTCTCTCTCTCTCTCTCTCTCTCTCTCTCTCTCTCTCTCTCTCTCTCTCTCTCCCCTTGTCATTTTAATGTTGGGGGAAACCAGGTAATTTTCTTTTTTTATTTGGCAAATCATTCTGAACTAAATGAAAATTATTTACCTTCCTCTCCACAATCTTCTTCAGGTCCTCAAAAAGTGTCCTGGCTTTCTCTTAAACAATATCCATGCTGACAGGGATGTTATTCTTGTTCTGGTGACTGAGAGGGGGACGAGGCAGGTAGCAGCTAATCAGGAGTTAGCTGCATGTGATGTCACTGAGATAGCCACAGCAGGAAGAAAACCATACCACCTTTCAAAAGTTATTCTCTCAGTAAAGCAAACACACGCATATCTCCTCAGGAAAGAAACCCTCTAATTTTACAATGCACTTTCATTGCAGGCCTATGTGAATGCCTTTTTTTTTTCCCTTGCTATTAGTACTCCAATCCCAAGGCTTGGATGATTGGATGCATTTCTAATGACTACAGTGTACTTCTCTAGAGAGAGAAAAAAAGAAAAAAAATATCACACAAGGACCTGGAGTGTTACTTCAAGAAAGAAGGCACCCACAGTGGAGGATCTAACAACATTAGTGTTATATATTTCCTTCCAAAACCATGTCTTTATTGTGGCCTTGTGACCAGGGAATAATAAAGGCTTTTAGATCATATTATCTCTATATGACTTTAAAAGACATAGTTAAGAAGATGAACCAAGAAAACTTCTCTGCGCAATATTACTAGAAAGCTTTCAACATAAAAAAAAAATAATAATAAATAAATAAATAAATAAATAAATAAATAAGTAAAATAAGAAAAAGGGAAAAAATCACACTGAGGTGCCAGTCCTTAAAGAGATGTCAAGAGAATCATAAAAAAATTGAAGGTTAAGTGTCTTGAAACCTCCCTCTTGGAGGAGTTCAAGTCATAGGAAGGAGGAAATACAGAAGCAGGCAGGGAATTCCAGAGTTTACCAGAGAAAGGGATGAATGATTGAGAATACTGGTTAACTCTTGCATTAGAGAGGTGGACAAAATAGCCAGGCTATGGGAGGAGAGGAGCCATGCAGTTAGCAAAAAGAGCAGTTAGCATGAAAATAGTAGCAGAACATAGCAAAAAGACTGTTAGTTAGAGGGGAGGTGCTGATATCACGAAAAGTTTTGATTCCATCCCATCTAAAATAGAAGTAAGAGTGGAACACCCCCATACATGCAAAGCATACTCCATACATAGAGGGATAAGGCCCCTGTACAGAGTTAGCAGATAGGAAGGTTGAGAAAAACTGGCAGAGACAACTCAGAATGCCTAATTTCATAGGAGCTGTTTTAGCTAGAGATGAGATGTGAAGTTTCCAGTTTAGATTATAAGTAAAGGACAGACCAAGAATGTTCAGTGTAGAAGAGGGGGACAGTTGAGTGTCAGTGAAGAAGAGGGGATAATTGTCCAGAAGGTTGTGTCAAGTTGATAGATGGAGAAATTGAGTTTTTGAGCAATTGAATACTAAGTTTGCTATGCCCCTATCAAAAATTTTGGAGAGATCAGAAATCAGGTGTTCTGTAGCTTCCCTGTGTGAGCTGTTTACTTCCTGAAGGCTTTGATGTCTATGAAAAGATGTGGAAAAATGCAGGGTGGTATCATCATCATAGGAGTGGATGGGGCAAGAAGATTGGTCTAGAAGATCATTGATGAATAATAGGAAGAGAGTGGATGACAGGACAGAACCCTGAAGAATAATACTACTGTTAACAAATTTAGGAGAACAGTAACCATCTACCACAGCAGCAAGAGAATGGTCAGAAAGGAAACTTGAGATGAAGTTACAGAGAAGAATAGAAGCAGTAAGAGGGTAGTCTGGAAATCAAAGCTTTGTGCCAGACTCTATCAAAAGCTTTTGATATGTCTAAGGCAACAGCAAAGTTTCACCAAAAATCACTGAAAGAGAATGACCAAGACTCAATAACGAGTGCCAGATCGCCAGTAGAGTGGCCTCGATAGAACCCATACTGGCAATCAGATAGAAGGTTGTGAAGTGATAGATGTTTAAGAATCTTCCTGTTGAAGACAGATTCAAAATCTTTAGACAGCAGAAAATTGAAGCCATAGGACAGTAGTTTAAGGAATTAGAATGGTCACCCTTTATAGGAACAGGCTAAATGTAGGCAAACTTCCAGCAAGAAGGAAAGGTAGATATTGATAGACAGAATTGAATGAGTTTGACTAGGCAAGGTGCAAGCACAGAGGCACAGTTTTTTGAGAACAATAGGAGGGACCCCATCAGGTCCATAAGCCATCTGAGGGTTTAGGCCAGTGAAGGCATGGAAAACATCACTGCAAAGGATTTTAATGGGTATAATGGAGTAATCAGAGGGTGGAGGAGAAGGAGGAACAAGCCCTGAATTATCCAAGGTAGGGTTTTTATTAATGGTTTGAGCAAAGAGTTCAGCTTCAAAAATCGATGAGATGGCAGTGGTGCCATCAGATTGAAATAAAGGAAGGAAAGATGAAGAAGCAAAGTAACTGGAAATGTTTTTGGCTAAGTGCCAAAAGTCAGGAGGTAAGTTCTTGAAAGATTTTGACACTTTCTATTAATGAAGGAGTTTTTGGCTAGTAGAAGAACAGACTAGGCATGAATCTGGACAGAAATATAAAACGCATGAGATTCAAATGATGGAAGGCTCTGGTACCCTTTGTGGGCCACCTCTCTATTATGTATAGCAAGAGAACAGGCTGTGTTAAACCAAGGTTTGCAAGGTTTAAGTTGAGAGAAAGAGTGAGGAATATACGCCTTCATGCCAGACATTAACACCTCTGTGTGCTTTAACACACACAGATGGGTCTCTGACACAGAAGCAGTAGTCATTCTAGGGAAAATCAACATAATACTTTTTCAGGTCCCTCCAATTAGCAGAGGCAAAACACCAGAGGCACCTCCCCTTTGGGGATCTTGAGGAGGGATTGGAGTGACAGGACAAGATATAGATATGAGAATGTGATAGGCAGAGCCTAATGGAGAAGACAGGGTCAAGCAGAGCAATTAGAGGTTAGGAAAAGGTCAAGAATGTTGGGCATATCTCCAAGATGATCAGGAATACGCTCTAGGTTGTGGAGGATAGCAAACTTAAAGGCTAGTTCACTAGGATGGTCAGTAAAGGAAGAGGAAAGCCAAAGTCAGTGGTGAACATTGAAATCTCCAAGAATGGAGATCTCTAGAAAAGGGAAGGCAGTCAAAATGTAGTCAAAGAATTTCTAATAGTCAGAGGAGCTAGGTGAGAGGTATACAGCACAGATAAATTTAGTTTGAGAGTGACTTTGTAGTCATAACCAGACAGTGGAAAACTCATAAGACTCAAGAGCATGGGCATCAGAGCAGGTTAACTTGTTGCTCACATAGATGCAACATCCAGCTTTGGATTTGAGAATAAGGATAGAGAAAGTAGGAGGGAAAAGAAAAGGGGCTACTGTCAGTTGCTTCAGACACCTGTGTTTCAGTGGGGAAAAGATGAGGTTAGTTGAGGAGAGGTGATATTCTACGCATAGAAAATTAGATCCAAGACCACGAATGTTGCAGAAGTTAATGAAAAAAAAAACTTGAGGGTGGGGTGTCAAGACACTTAAGGCTGATACCAGAAGAGCAGTCCAACCTTGGGACATTTATGGTCCCTTCCCCATATGGCGATTCCGAGGTTGGTGTAAGAGTCGCCATATTGATTTTGAATTTTGAGTGAAGGGTGTGTGTAATTAGGTGCATGTAGATTTTTGTGAAGGAAGAGAGCTGTCTTTGGAGGGCAGAGTGCTACTGCCCCCTTGTGTTGTGAGACACAAAGGGAAATGTTAAATGAGGTCACAGCTGGGTTTAATGATAAGTTCACAGCACAGTGCATTAGACCTCACTGGGAGTAGTTATCATTTCTGCAAGTGTCTACTGCCTCCTCCAAATGTTGGATTTATCAAGTCTGCTTAGGAAGAGGTTCCTCATACCTGCTTGAATGGTGTGTGGAAAAAGATGTGTCCCCAGAACGTGCATGACTTCACTGGTTTCAGCAGTGAGGAGACTGTTATTGGAAAACAGGGAAAGTCTGGCCAAGATTAGAGAAGTAAACTTCAACAATGTTGAGGATAAGGACACTGATGATCTTCTGATGTCTCACAATGTGGAGCTGTCCAATGAAGACCTCATAGAAATGGAGAAAGAGCAGTGACAAGAGGTGGAGGAAGCAGACACAGCATCAACAGCAGATGCCAACAAAAGAATTGAAAGAGGCACTGAATTAAACAAGAAGAGTTTGAAATCTTGGAAGTGACTGGCCCAAATGTAGAGCAGAGTCTGAAAATGGTGAGAAATGAGGGAAAATTTTCCATGCTACGAGGAGATTCTTAAAAAGAGAAAGCGTACCACACAAACAAAAATGGACCACTTCAAAAAGAAGGCTGAGAAAGAAGAGTCCCACTCTGAATCTGATGAATAAATAAATTGAGGAAAAATATGATGGAGGCACGAGACAGGGAAGGACAAAAAGCAGGCAAAAAATTAATAGTGGGCAGCATGGCAAGCATGATGCTGGTGGGAGGGCATTGGGGAAGGTAGCATGGTTGTGGGAGTGGCTAGCTGTATGGAAAAACACACTCTATGATTTATCTATTTATTTTATTTATTTTATTTATTTTTTTTTTTGATGTGTGAGTTTTTACAATGAAAATTTTGCTTCTCATTGTCTCTGATACTTAAGGCAGTGTCACATAGGGCAAATTTCTCCCAGCATGCTGCCTGTGTTTGCTGGTGAGACCAACAACACAAGTTTGGCATCACACAAAAAATGATAATCCTATAGACTGGATCATTGTGTTGATACCTTGTCATTCCAACAGCAAACCCCAAGCCAGCATCTCTTCAGTCACCTTATTTTACCTTAATTATTCCTAAATTATATGTTATTATACACGACTGCATTTTATTTATTTATTTTTTAATGGCTTTCAATCTAAATATGGAACAAGGACACTGTAATAAATCTTTTGCTTCATTTGGCATTTCATATAGGCCATGTGGTGGTGTCTCCACAGGTCATACCCTGCTAGCCATGGTCAGGTCACTCTGGGGTTGAGATGGCAACAGCACCAGCAGGTCCTACAGCCAACACCCCAAGTACTAATTAATAGTCTGGAGCTTTCACACTCCAGCAACATTTAGTGCGAGACTCCATCATGACACACTGCTTATCTCGCCAGCTGCAGTTTTCAAATAAGTGCTATAAATAATTTCACACACTGCACAACCAAATCACAAGCACACACTGGCACATATATTTTATTTTTCTAAGTTTTATATTTGATAATTTTACTCATACAGTACGACAATACATTTCTATTTTACATGTACAGCTTGTAGTACAACAGTCATTTGACTTCAAATGACCCAACAAGTTGGGTACCACAGCAGCTTTCCATTCTTACTGATAACTGAAAATGTGCAACAAGATGTTATTTGCTGCTCATTTTGCCCAGCTGGCACCAAAAATGGGCAGCATGCTGGGAGAAATTTTTCCTGTGATGCTGTCTTCACCCTTTTTCTTACGTAACATAATTTCATAATGTCACCCTCATAAACATATTGACAAAGTAATTTCTCAACAATTTCTAATTTCTGTCTAAACCACATTTTCATTTAGACAAAAATCCAGAAATCATTGAAAAATTATTAGTCATTTGTTTATATGGGTGATGATATGGGGAAATGGATGAGCTGTCACTAAGATGGCAGTGTGTGAGGTGGCTGGCATGAGAGTGGGAGGAAAGACAACAGTGTACCGGAAGGTTTCTTACCTGTCCATAAGAACAATAAGGGGATAATGATTGAGAGTGAAAACTTAAAGTTTCTGATGCACTGTGGTACTCATTATCACAAAATACTATTCATTATCAGAAACCAAATAAATTAGGTGGAATTTCCTTCTGTCTAAGAACCTATTCCCCATTATTACCATTGTTTTTATAGGAAAATTAGAATGTTTATCTGTTTTCTATTTAATTAGTGTTTTTAGGAACATATCCCAACATAAATGGAGAGTTTAGTGTATATTAATAAAGTACTAGACTGAGGAGAGGAAAGGAATGTTAGCAATCCAAAGCATAACAGGCACAGAGTTGGAACATTCTCCATTACTAGTTTTAGTAACCTGTTTCTCCATGACAATTCATTTCCTTTCATCAACCAGTCCTCCTAACACACCTCCTTACAGTTAAAATCCCCTATCAAGATTATATTGTCACTTCTTATAATCAAACTTTCTATGTGTTCACCTGTATATGTTAAGTTTTCATAATCCCCAGTACTCCATGATTTAATTTTTCATGGAACATATACCACTGCATAGTATCTCCTCCCTCCTCTTCTCTTTATTCCCACCTTCAACACCTCTGCACTGCCTTCACTATATGTCACCTCATTAACCACTAGGTCCTTCTTCACTAACATCACTCCACAATTTATTTATGTTTTCTATTTAATCAGTGTCTTTAGAATATATCGCCGATGAAAATGGAAATTTGACTATATATGAATAAAGTACTAGACTGTGGAGGAGAGGAAAGGAATGTTAGTGACCCAAAGCATAACAGGCATAGAGTAAAGAAATAAGAATATGAGAACCAATTGGTGCAACACCCAACTCATATTCCCGACCATCTTAGACATACATTGAACATTCTTGACTTTTTCCTAATCTCTAATCCTTCTGCTTATGCTGTTACCCTCTCTTCTCTGTTGGGGTCGTCCAATCACAATATCATATCTGTATCTAGTCCTATCGCTCTAATCCCTCCTCAGGATCCCCCTAAGCAGAGGTGCCTCTGTTGTTTTGCATCTGTTAGTTGGGGGGACCTGAGGAGGTATTTTGCTGATTTTCCTTGGAATGACTACTACTTTCATGTCAGAGATCTGTCTCTGTGAGCTGAGTGCATAACAGAAGTGATAGTGTCTGACATGGAGGCGTACATTCCTCACTCTTTTTCTCAGCCTAAACTTTCCAAACATTGGTTTAACACAGCCTGTTCTCATGCTATACATGATAGAGAGGTGGCCCACAAAAGGTACTTGAGCTTTCTGTCACCAGAATCTCATGTACTTTATATTTTTGCCCAGAACCATGTCAAGTCTGTTCTCCAACTAGCCAGAAACTCCTTCATTAATAGAAAATGTCAAAAACTTTTAAGATCAAACTCCCCTTGTGACTTCTGGCACCTAGCAAAAAACATCTCCAATAACTTTGCTTCTTCTTTCCCTCCTTTATTTCAACTAGATGGGACCACTGCTATCACATCTATCTCTAAAGCTGAACTCTTCACTCAAACCTTTACTAAAAACTCTATCTTGGACGATTCAGGGCTTGTTCCTACCTCTCCTCCATCCTCTACTATACTCTACTACTCTATTAAAATTCATTGCAATGATGTTTTCCATGCCCTTGCTGGCTTAAACCATCAGAAGCCTCACGGACCTGATGGGGTCCCTCCTATTGTTCTCCGAAACTGTGCCTCTGTTCTTGCATCTCGCCTAGTCAAACTCTTTCAACAATGTCAACATCTCCTTTTCCTTCTTGCTGGAAGTTTGCCTACATTCACCCTAATCCTAAAAAGGTGACCGTTCTACCATCCTATTCCTTTAATTTCCTACCTATCTAAAGTTTTTTAATCTATCCTCAACAGGAAGATTCTTAAACATCTATCACTTCGCAACCTTCTATCTGAAGGTTGCCAGTGTGGTTTCCATTAAGACCACTCTACTGGTGATCTGGCTTTCCTTACTGTCTTGGTCATCCTCTTTTAGAGATTTTGGTGAAACTTTTGCTGTTGCCTTAGGCATATCAAAGGCTTCTGATAGAGTCTAGCACAAAGCTTTGATTTCCAAACTACTTTCCTAATGCTTCTATCCTTCTCTCTGTAAATTCATCTCAAGTTTCCTTTCTAACCATTCTATATCTGCTGTGGTAAACAGTCACCGTTCTCCTAAATCTGTTAACAGTGGTATTCATAAGGGTTCTGTCCTGTCACCTATTTTCTTCCTGTTATTCATCAATGATCTTCTAAACCAAACTTCTTGTCCTATCCACTTCTACACTGATGATACCACCCTGCACTATTTCACATCTTTTCATAGACGTCCAACATTTCAGGAAGTAAACACTTCATGCAGGGAAGCCACAGAATGCCTGACTTCTGATCTCTCTAAAATTTGACTGGGGCAAAGCAAACTTGGTATTGTTCAATGCCTCAAAAACTCAATTCCTCCATCTATCAACTCAACACAATCTTCCAGACAACTATCCCCTCTTCTTCAATGACACTTAACTGTTCCTCTCTTCTACACTGAACATCCTTGGTCTGTCCCTTTCTAAACTGGAAATTTCACATCTCATCTCTAGCTAAAACACCTTATATGAAGTTAGGCATTCTGAGATGTCTCCATCAGTTTTTCTCATCCCTCCACCTGCTAACTCTGTACAAGGGCTTTATCCATCCATGTATGAAGTATGCTTCACATGTCTGGAGGGGTTCCACTCGTACTGCTCATTTAGACAGGATGGAATCAAAAGCTTTTCATCTAATCAACTCCTCTCCTCTAACTGACTGTCTTCAGCCTCTTTCTCATTGCTGCAATGCTGCATCTCTAGCTATCTTCTACTGCTTTTTTCATGCTAACTGCTCTTCTGATTTTGCTAACTGCATCCCTCCCCTCCTCCCACAGCCTCGTTGCACAAGACTTTCTTCTTTCTTTCATCCCTATTATGTTCACCTCTCTAACGCAAGAGTTAACCAGTATTCTCAATCATTCATCCCTTTCTCTGGCAAATGCTGGAACTCCCTGCCTGCTTCTGTATTTCCACCTACCTATGACGAACTCCTTCAAGAGGAAGGCTTCAAGACACTTATTCTTCAATTTTTGACTACTGCTTTGGACCCTACTCGGGGGCTGCTATCTCAGTGGGACTTTTTTTTTATTAGACCTTTGTTGCCCTTGGCCAGTGTCCCTCATACATAATAAAAGGCTTCTCCACATTGGGATGGAAAAAGGGGTACTACTTTCTTGGGCCCCAGCAGTTTGGGGACCTGTGACAGCAGTTTGTTTAAATATTTCAATGATATTTATTAGCATGTTAAGCCCAGGCCCTCTTCGAGCTTAGCATGAATATCAAAGCCTGAAAGGATGTTGTTTGGGGCCCTGAGGAGTCTATTGTGTCTATTGTGTTTACAGTGCCATGTTTCTGTCTTTTCACTGTTTTTGTGAATGAAAATCTACTAGTGGTTGAGGAGCAGATTGATCAGATCATTTTAAGAGTGACATATCCTGCTGCTCTGGAGACAAAAAGAGGAAAGTGAAGACAAAGAAGAGCTAGAGAAATTTTTCTGGGAAGATGCTTAAAAAAAAAAATTAGTTTATTTAATAAGTATGCTGAGGCTGAACTAGTCTGTTTTCTAGAAATATGCCTTAAAAATTTTGTGATTTCTATATAAATATGTCCTGAGAACATTAATTGTGTTTTCTGCAAGTAAGTAAATAAATAGTAGCCTATGTTCTCATTTATTCACTGCTACTATACCTGATGAAACTAACATACAGTAGAACCTCAATTCATGAACTTAATCCGTTCTGGACCATGGTTCAGAAACCAAACTGTTTGTGAACCAACAGAATTTTTACATTGAAATTAATGTAAATACAACTAATTTGTTTTATCTTCAGATATATGGTATTTGTACATATTTATTTATTCATTCATTTATTTTCTTTTTTGTGTGATGAAGAATATAGAATTAAATTGAAATACATATTCATAGCCCTTTCAATATGATGACTCCTACATAGGCATCATAATTACATTATTTGTTGTTGTTGAGTAGCTAAGACACTGTATATTGCCCTTGAGGTTCTATTGCTCCTCCCACCAATCATGTAAATGAGCTACACCATGCCCCTCCCCCCTCTCTATCCAGAATGAGAAAGTGTCATTGGCAGAGCCTACATAAGTTTACTTCACTATGGTCCCTCCCTTGTCCTCTATATCCCCCTATCCTTCTCTTGTTCCCATACACCTTTATCAGGGAGGGGAGACCCTATGGGGGTACAGTTACCCCCTCCCTTGTTCATTCCTTGCCCTCTTACCTTCCTCTCCCTCCCTCCTCCCTACATTCTCTCTCTCTCTCTCTCTCTCTCTCTCTCTCTCTCTCTCTCTCTCTCTCTCTCTCTCTCTCTCTCTCTCTCTCTCTCTCTCTCTCTCTCTCTCTCTCTCTCCTAAGGAGGGGGTAGAGTTTCTCCCTCCCTGGTTTATTCCTTGCCCTCTTACCCTCCTCTCCCTCCCTGTTCTCTCTCTCTCTCTCTCTCTCTCTCTCTCTCTCTCTCTCTCTCTCTCTCTCTCTCTCTCTCTCTCTCTCTCTCTCTCTCTATGTACACATATGTGTGTAATGTTTCTGTGTGTATGCATGTGTGTGCAGGGAAGGTCGTCTTATCAGTGTCAAATGTCAACACAGACCAATGCTCAATTACTGGTGAATGCAGTTAGTGGATGCATGTCTATTACTTATTTTTTTTATGGAGAGAGAGAGAGAGAGAGAGAGAGAGAGAGAGAGAGAGAGAGAGAGAGAGAGAGAGAGAGAGAGAGAGAGAGAGAGAGAGAGAGAGAGGAGAGAGAGAGAGAGAGAGAGAGAGAGAGAGAGAGAGAGAGAGAAAGATTCACCCATGTGCACACACATACAGCTGCCTGTTAATCTTTTTTCTGATAACTTCATCTTCCCTACCCTCCTCATTTATTCCTCCAATAATTTCCTTCTTTACTTGAATAGTAACATGCTTAGGCTTCTTACTGCTACTATCACAAACACTTTTCTCCTTCTTAAGTGGCATAAAGGAGGCTAAAATAGCACAAAAAAGGGAAACAAAGAAAAAATTAATGTTTTTGAATATGGCAATCTCATGAACAATGCTTACACCAAGTGTGCCAATGCACAACTGACCATGAGGTTTCATGGATATTGGGTAATGTGCATTTGTGCCCCAAAGTACTGTTTGTCAACCAAGCCAAAATTTGTTCACAAAACTAGTTTGTGAACCAATTTGTTCATGATCTGGGGCATTCATGAATCGATGTTCTACTGTATTATTTTTAGCATATTCAGTGTTTTGGCATCTGTTTAATACCATAAATGCTGAAAGACAGAACTTTTATTATCATCAAATCATCAATATAGGCAAAATAATTTTCTAGTTTATATTTGGATATAATGGTACTTGTGTACTGAAATGCTGAAACACCATTAGTCAAACTGAATGGGATACAGAGAGGTCTCAATGTTCATAAATTGAATCCTCATAAAATGAAATGCACAACTAATGTCAAAAAAGGGGTTAGGTACTGTGACCCTTGTCAAAGGTAATTTTTCATACTGTTTCACATATAGCACTGAATATAACAGTTGAAAATTAAAGAACTCTTGCCTACAAAGACATGGAGTACAGTGAAGCAGATCATCCCTGATGGGTAGTGATGTTACAGCAGAGGATGCAGCTGTCACAGGTGTGATGATAATTTCCAAATTTGACTGTCTATTTTTCAGAAATTTAAATATGCATAGAAAATTTCATGATATTCTAATGCTTTTTAGTGTCTACTTTATTATTTTATGTAATTTCTACATGACCTGAAACCAGTCCATTAAAATGATAGCTTTAAAGGAAGTACACAATTTTTTTACTTTCCTTGAGAGGAACCTGATAATAAGCACTTTTAAATAGATTTTTGTGAAAACATTATACTTTGTCATCTTGAGTATTAAATCATCAATTTCTGAAAAAAGAGCACATACCTTGGTATCTGTACTTGTTAATTATCCTTGAACAATTGATAACCATTCATCATTTGTAACTCATTACTTGTTACCAAGACCTGTGCCCTCCATGGTGATAGATTCTTCTTGATTATGCCTTATTTTAAAAGTTTTAACTTCTTCCTGAATGAAAGCTGAATGAACTTGCTGTGCCAAAAAGTTTGAGTAGCAATGGCCTTGCATTTTGGGGATAGATTAGGGATGAGTCTCAGGGGAAGCCAAGTTTATTTGCATGACTCCACAGATAATCAGTTTTGGTATTGATCCCCCATAGGAGAACTCCACAAAGTCATGCCTTGTCAACCCCTTCAACTTTTTCATTAATTTCTGCAACATTTGCAGCCTTAGATCTAATTTTCAATCTGTAGAACACCACCTCTCCTCTACTAAACCTCATCTTCTTTTCCTCACCAAAACACAGGTGTCTGAGGCAACTGACAGTAGCCCCTTTTCTGTTCTCTCCTAATTTCTCTATCCTCATTTTCAATCCAAAGCTAGATGTTGCACCTATGTGCGCAACAACTAAACTTGCTCTTGTGCCATGTTCTTGAATCTTCCAAATTTTTCACCATCTGGCTATGACTACAAAGTTACTCACACTAAATTTATCTGTGCTGTATACCTCTCACCTAACTCCTCTGACTATAAGAAATTTCTTTGACTACTTGAATTCTAAAGTGGAGCATATCCTGACTCTTCTCTTTTGCAGAGATCTTTATTCTTGGAGACTTCAATGTTCACCACAAGGTTTGGCTTTCATCTCCCTTAACTGACCATTCTGGTAAACTAGCCTTTAACTTTGCCATCCTCCATGAACTAGAGCAATTGGTGCAACACCCTACTCATATTCCTGAAAGTCTTGGATATACGACCAACATTCTTGACCTTTTCCTTACCTTTAATCCTTTTGCTTATGTTGTCATCCTATCTTCTTCTATATTGGGCTCCTCTGATCACAATCTCATATCTGTATCTTGTCCTATTGCTCAAATCCCTCCACAGGATCTCCCAAAGTGGAGGTGCCTCTGGTGTTTTACCTCTGCTTATTGGTGGGACCTGAGGAGGTCCCTACTTTTCCATGGAATGACTACTGCTTTTGTGTCAGAGACCAGTCTCTGTGTACTGAGCGTATAACAGAGGTGAAAGTATCTGGCACATAGATGTACATTCCTCACTGATAGTATCTGGTATGGAAGTGTACTGAGCGTATAACAGAGGTGACAGTATCTGGCACATAGATGTACATTCCTCACTGATAGTATCTGGTATGGAAGTGTACATTCCTCACTCCTCTCATCCTAAACCTTCCAAACCTTGGTTTAACACAGCTTGTTCTTGTGCTATACATGACAGAGAGGTGGCCAACAAAAGGTATTTCAGCTGTGTTATTAAATTTCCCCTTCCCATTCCCTTGGCCATTTGTGTTATTAATCTCACACATCCCTGAGGTGTGTTTAAAAATGCAGTGGCAGGAGCGGGATGGGGTATAAAAAGG
Source organism: Scylla paramamosain (assembly GCF_035594125.1). Taxonomy (NCBI): domain Eukaryota; kingdom Metazoa; phylum Arthropoda; class Malacostraca; order Decapoda; family Portunidae; genus Scylla; species Scylla paramamosain. The sequence goes on along the minus strand of NC_087158.1, from coordinate 9,526,416 downwards.
AATGACTCAGTGGGGTGAGGGACAAGACATCTTCCCTTCGTATATTTTTGGAAACAATACACTTATTGATTCGTTTTCAATAGAAAGTAATGAGTCTATAAACATGAAAAAAATTAATGATATAACATTTCAGACTTTCCTTAAATGGATATGTTTGTAATGTTTCTGGAGACGTTGGTGTTCCATGTGATTGTAAACATATTCCATGGTGGTGCAGCCTCCTGCTGCCAGTATGAGTTGCCAGAGAGAGGGAGGGAGAGGATTGTATGTACTTCCTATTTCCTTAGATAACACACACACACACACACACACACAATGTGCCCATCTAATGACAAACGTGATTGTATCTCAATCTTGCCTGGAGAGAGAGAGAGAGAGAGAGAGAGAGAGAGAGAGAGAGAGAGAGAGAGAGAGAGAGAGAGAGAGAGAGAGAGAGAGAGAGAGAGAGAGAGAGAGAGAGAGAGAGAGAGAGAGAGAGAGAGAGAGAGAGAGAGAGAGACTATGGCAAACACCATACCAGACGATGAAATGCAACCCCTCAAAGAAAACACACACACACACACACACACACACACACACACACACAAAAGAAATGGGTCCACAATAAATAAAATTAAAGTTATGTATACAAACATAGATTGATTAGTGTCCAGCCTAAGGGAACTAAGAGATTATTTACATGAAAAGAAACCAGAAGTGGCATGCATTACGGAAACAAAACTAACAAGGGAGATTGATGTTGAATTTGAAGAAGAAGGATATAACACATGGAGAAGAGACAGAAAGAATAAGGGAGGAGGAGGAGTGATGATTCTAGTAAGAAAAAACATCTTGATAGAAACAGTGGAATATGGTGAAGGGAGGTCAGAAACATTGAGTGTGGAGATCAAGATCCAAGGACAAGAAAGCAGAAAAATTATTGTTGCATACATGCCTCCAAAGACCAACACTTGGGGGACTGATGATTATAAGCACATGCAAAGCGAGTTCATAAAAAGTATAGATGACATGCTAAAGATAAGAAACAAGGTGTTACTAGTAGGAGATTTTAATAGCAAGGAGATAAACTGGGGGGAGATGGAGGTGACAGGGATTGCCAGTACATGGAGTGAAGAATTTTTACAGACTATGATGGTAAACACGATGGATCAATGGGTGAAAGAAAATACTAGGTACAGAGGGGAAGATGAACCATCACTACTAGACTTGGTTTTTACAAAAAAGCCAGAAAATGAACCAAGTATAGAATATTTGTGTCCAGTGGGAAAAAGTGATCATGTGAAGATGGAGATAGAGATCAAAGAAGAAGTGCCAAAATTCAATGAGGAATATAAAAATGAGAGAAAAAATTATGCTAAGGCAGACTTTACAGGGTTAAAGAAATTCTACGGAGAGCTTGATTGGAGTAATTTATTAAGAGGTATGGAGGTGCAGAAAAAATATGAAGTGTTTTTAAGCAAGTTTAGAGAAGGTGTTGAAAGATATGTGCCAAGATATAAGGTAAAAGAAAATAAGAAAGTGTGGTTTAATGCAAAGTGTGCAGAGGCAAAAAAGAAGGAGAGGGCATGGAAAAAAATGAGGAAACAATGGAATGAGATAAATAGAGAAGAATACAGGACAGCTAGAAATGATTATGTTAAAATAAGAAGAGAAGAAGAGAGAAATTTTGAAAGAGATGTAGTTGGAAAGTGTAAAGAAGAACCCAAACTTTTCTATAGATATGTAAATGGAAAAATAAAGCATAGAGATAACATTACAAAGCTGAAGAAAAATGGAGAAATTTATGAAACCACACAAGAGATGGCTGAGATACTGAATAAAAGCTTTAAGTCTGTATTTACAAGAGAAACTGTCTTTGTATCACTGGGAGATGAGGAACAACAGAAAGGAATAGAAAACATACAAGTGGAAAGAAAAGAAATTAAAAGACTACTGGAAGAGCTAGATACTAGGAAGGCGATGGGACCAGACGAAGTACAGTAAAATCCCTCTTATCCGGCATCAACGGGACCGCCGAAATGCCAGATACTAGAAGTTGCCGGATACTTGAATAGAAGTGAAATTAATATTCAATGTCATAAATAGTTGATGAGCCCACACCATATTCCGCCATTAGTTGCTGTCTGCTTTCACCTCTCTCTAATCGTCAACAAATGTCTACCTTCTGCTTAAGTGTAAGCACAATACGCTTCCTCTTTTCTACAACTTTAGGCATGATGAAGGCATCAGGCAATAAACAGTGCACACGCGGGACTGAGTCACTGAGTAAACACAGTGCAGTGGGCCGTGGGTGACGCGAAGCAGTGCGCTCTGGTGGTGAGGGGACAAAGTATGCCTCGCACGGGAATTTTAATCGATTTTATGAGTACACATTGATTTTTTATTGATTTTAAGGCTCCGGAAAAAATGTGCCGGATACTTGAAGCTGCCAGATACTCGAATGCCAGATGAGAGGAATTTTACTGTAAATGGATGGATATTGAAAGAATGTAGAGAGGAATTGGAAGAACCAATATGGGAGATAATTAACAGTTCTTTGAAGGAGGGAAAAGTACCAAAGGAATGGAAGAGAGCAAATATAGTACCGTTATACAAAGGAAGTAATAAAATGGAACCACTGAATTACAGACTAGTCTCACTCACAAGTATTGTAAGTAAACTCTGTGAAATAGTCATTAAAAACAGATGGGTGCAATATCTTGAACAAGAAAATATAATAACAGAAAAACAATTCGGTTTCAGGAAAGAGAGATCTTGCGTAACAAACTTACTGAGCTTTTATACAAGAGTAATAGATAAACTACAAGAGATGGTTGGGTTGATGCAGTCTATTTAGATCTGCAAAAAGTTTTTGATACAGTTCCACATAAAAGTCTCATATGGAAACTGGAACATCAAGGAGGGCTAAAAGGAAAAATACTTAAGTGGATGAAGGATTATCTCCAAAGTAGGGAAATGAGTACAGTAATCAGAGATAATAAATCAAGTTGGTGCGAAGTAACAAGCGGAGTACCACAAGGGTCTGTGTTGGCACCTATAATGTTTCAGGTCTATATAAATGATATGACAGTGGGTTTAAATAGCTACATTAACGTGTTTGCAGATGATGCAAAATTGATGAAAGTAATAAAGAACCAAGAGGATTGTGAGGAACTACAGAGGGATATTGATAGAATTTATGAATGGAGTAAATGATGGAAATTAGAATTTAATATAAAGAAGTGCCATGTAATGGAGATGGGAAGAAGTAAAAGGAGACCTTCATGGGAGTATAAGATGGGAGGAATCACAATACCAAAGAGCAAAGAAGAAGAAGACTTGGAAGTAATAATTCAAGACACGCTATCACCAGAAAAGCACATCAATGGAATTTTTGGCTCTACATATAATTTGCTAGCAAATATCAGGGTGGCATTTAATTACCTAGACAAACAAATGATGAAGAAAATGATAACACACATGATACGCCCTAAACTGGAATACGCAGCAGTGGTATGGTCTCCACACAAGAAGAAAGATATAAGGAAATTGGAAAGGATACAAAGAACAGCTACGAAAATGATACCTGAATTGGAAGACCTAAGTTACAAGGAAAGACTGGAGGAAATTGGATTACCAACACTGCAAGAAAGAAGGGAAAGAGGAGACCTGATAACAATGTTCAAATTAATAAACAACATGGAGAAGATAGACAGAGATGACCTAGTTGTAAAAGTGGAGGAAGGAGATAGATGTACAAGGGGACATATGAAGAAATTAAAGAAGAGTCATTGTTTGGGAGATATTAAAAAATACAGCTTTCCACATCGAACGGTTGAAATATGGAATAACTTAAAAGAAGAAGTGGTTGCAGCAAAGAGTGTGCACATGTTTAAAGAGAGATTAGATAGATTCGGGTATGGAGACAGGACTAATTGAGCTTTGGCTCGGACCCTGTACTATACAACTAGGTAAATACAACTAGGTAAATACACAGCTCATAAAAATGAGCATCTCTTGCCAGCAATGTGTGTGACAAGGTGTGACAGAGAGCATGGCTGGGAAACATTAGACAATGGTGTATATAAATGCATAAACCACCTAGCATGGCATAGCCAGCAACGCATATCAGTAGGCCTAGCCAGCCTCTGGGACCTATGCAGGTGATCTTCAAGGTGACCATCTGATTTTTTAATTGGCTATTTACTTCTGGATCATCAACTTTATGCATTATTTTACATTATATAATGTATATTTATCAAAATGTAAGCAAAAATGCATTCATTGTCCCATTTCTCAGAATTATTGGCTTAAACGGGCTACCAACATTAATCTTAGTCAATGTGGTGAAGCCCAGGCACGGGAAGGGGACATGTACTACACCCAAGCAGATGAGGACAGGGATGGGAAGGGGAAGTGGGAATTTAATATTATGGCTGTTTGAGCCTTCCGTCACTTGAATCTCATACACTTTATATTTCTGCCTGGAATCATGCCAAGTCTGTTCTCCAACTAGCCAAAAAGTCCTTCATTAACAGAGTGTCAAAATCTTTCAAGATCTAACTCTCCTTGTGACTTATGGCACTAGCCAAAAACATCTCCAGTAACTTTACTTCTTCATCTTTCCCTCCTTTATTTCAACCTGATGGCACAACTGCCATCTCATCCATTTCTGAAAGCTGAACTCTTCACTCAAATTTTTGCTAAAAACTCTACCTTGAACAACTCAGGGCTTGTTCCTCCCACTCCTCCACCCTCTGATTACTTCATGGTAGACATTAATATCCTTCGCAGTGATGTTTTCCATGCCTTTGCTGGCCTTAACCCTCAGAAGTCTTATGGACCTGATGAGGTCCCTCCTATTGTTCTCCAAAACTGTGCTTATGTGCTTGCATCTCGCCAAGTTAAACTCTTCCAACTCTGTCTATCATCATCTACCTTTCCTTCCTGGTGGAAATTTGAACTTAGGAACATAAGAACATAAGAAATAAGGGAAGCTGCAAGAAGCCATCAGGCCTACACATGACAGTTCCTGTATGAAATATACCTACCTATTTCTATCCATCATCCCCATCCATCCAAAGATCTGTCTAATCTTCCCTTAAAGCTCTCTAATGACTCAGCACTAACAACTTGATTACTGAGTTTGTTCCAATCATCTACCACCCTATTTGAAAACCATTTCCCTCCTATTTCTTTTTAAACCTAAATTTTTTAGGCTGTAACCCGTTATTTCTTGTTCTATATTGGTTACTGATCCTAAGAATTTTGCTTACATTCCCCTTCTTATAATCCTTATACCACTTAAAGACTTCTATCAGGTCCCCTCTTAACCTACATCTCTCTAAAGAATCTAAATTTAACAGCTTCAATATTACTTCGTAAGGAATACCACTCATCCCCTGTATCCTTTTAGTCATTCTACTGATTCTAACAGACTGTAGTTGCCAGTTGTGTTGCCTCACAAGGTCCTGTGAGGCTGGTGCCAATAGATTAATATGAAGCATGTGTAACACTAAGGAAAGAGTAGAAATTAAGGAAACTACATTCATTATAGTAGTTAATTACAGTAGTGAAGTTGTGTGAGAGGAACTAGCTGTGGAAAGCTTAGCTGTTGAGAGGTAGTGAGGGTTGTGTTTACATGGTAAAGTTGATGACATAGCGCGAAGGGTAGATAAGGTACAGAGGGATCTCTGTAGAGGTATGGGTCACCCGAGGTCGCATATCTGGCCCAGCGGCCTCAGAAGGGGGCTGATTGTGCCCAGTCTTCAGAGGGAGAGGCGTTGCGACTTGCTCTGTTTTCTCCATAAAACCTATACCCTTAAACGCCAACCCTCATAATTGTAAGTGTTGCATTGTGGTTAATTAACAGTAACTTCTACATGTCAAAATACACTGAAAATGATTATACATGTATTGCATTTACGTATGTTATTCTGAATGCTTTTTAAAGCGTAAACCATTATGTATTTTGGTTATTATATTGCACTTTATTGTGATGGAATGCTATCTCTTTATGATGTTTATGTGCCTTAAGTACATGCGAGTGTTTTATTGTATTTCAATACTCCTCATGCTGATGTTGAATTAATTGTCACTACAGGTTAACCACAAGTAAACAACTGGGTCATTTGTCATCCTGATCCCTTATAGACATAACAGCGTCTACACAGACCTATATCCTTCTTGTAATACAGGGACCAGAACTGCACAGCACTGTCTAAATGAGGTCTGACCAGCACTAAATACAGTAAAATCCCTCTTATCCGGCATCAACGGGACCGCCAACATGCCGGATACTTGAATATTGCCGGATACTTGAATAGAAGTGAAATTATGTCCACAATCACTACCCTACACTCACGCATCTTACCATAACAAAGATCAGCTGATCTTAATCACCAGCTGATCTGATCAGCTGCTTAAGTGTAAGCACAACACGCTTCCTCTTTTCTACAACTTTAGGCATGATGAAGGCGTCAGGCGATAAACAGTGCACACGTGGGACTGAGTCACTGAGTAAACACAGTGCAGTGGGCCACGGATGGCACGAAGCAGTGCGCTCTGGTGGCGAGGGGACAAAGTATGCCTCGCGCGGGAATTTTAATCAATTTTATGAGTACACATTGATTTTTTATTGATTTTAAGGCTCGGGGAAAAATGTGCCAGATACATGAAGCTGTCAGATACTCGAATGCCGGATGAGAGGGATTTTACTGTATAACTTTAATATTACTTTGGGACTTCTACTTTTAACATTCCTAAAAATTAATCTTAATACCTTATTTGCCCTATTTCTGGCCTCTATGCATTGCTTTCTTAGATGGACTTCAGAATTAACTACAACTCCTAAATCTTTTTTGTCCCCTGAACCTAACAGAGCTTTGTTGTTTATTGTGTACCTTGTATGTGGGCTTCCTCTACCTACGCTAAGTACTTAGCATTTGTTGATATTAAACTGCATTTGCCATCTTTCTATCCATTTGTCCATCCTATCCAAATCTGCCTGAAAGGCAGTGGCACCCAATTCTGACCTAATTAATCTACCTATCTTTGTGTCATCTGCAAATTTACTAGCATCACTACTAATTCCACTATCAAAGTCATTGATATATATTAAAAACAACAATGGCCCTTAAAATGATCCCTGTGGCACTCTACTAATTAAATGACCCCACTCAAATTCAGATCCATTTATTACAATTCTGTGCCGCCTGTCCCTTAGCCACAACTTTAGTGTAATACCTTCCCATCTATCCCATGCACTAACCTTTCTCAGGATCCTCTGATAGTGTACCTTGTCAAATGCTTTACTAAAGTCCATATATAAGATATAACTATCACCATTATCTACTGCCTTGTACACTTTACTGTAAAAACTTAACAAGTTCGTCAGACAACACTTCCCCTTTGTGAAGCCAAGCTGTGACTAATTTATCAAGTTATGTTTGTCTAAATGTTCCCTAATGTTCCTCATTATTATTGTCTCCAATATTTTACTTACAACTGAAGTTAAGCTGAAAGGTCTATAGTTAGACGCTAAAGTTTTATCTCCTTTCTTAAAGATGGGTACTACATTAGCCTGCCTCCACATTACTGGTACCTCTCCTGACTCAAGTGATTTCCTAAAGACAGAAACTAACGACCCACTAATAACCTCTTTGCATTTCTTAAGTACTCTGGGATATATTTCATCTGGTCTTGGTGTCTTGAACTTTTTAGCCTAACTATCTCCTGTTCCACTGTCTCCTTAGATATGGTAATATGTCAGCTTCTCACTCTCTTCTGCTCTAAACATCTGCTCCCTATTCGGCATTTCTTGCATGTTTTCTTCGGTGAAGACAGTTAAATAATACTTAAAAAATTTTACCAATCTGCTGCCTTTAATGAACTTATCGTTTCTCTATTCTTCGTCCTATATACCCGTCCGTCTTCGCCTGACTGGATACCTATAATTCATAATTATTTTTAGCTTTCCACGTTAACCTCCGACTGTTCTAACTAATTCATCATATTGTGACCTTAAAAGCTCTTCCCTTGTCTTTAATGTCTTATATATAATTCTCTTCATCCCTATATAGTGTTTTTAGCAGTCATCCATTTAGGGTCATTCTTCTGTGATCTTATTGTTCTATAAGGGATGTTTGCTAACTGTCCTGTATATAATTTATCAATGAAATATTTATACAACTCATCTACTAATCTCATCTACATTTACTTCCCCTAATCTTCTCATCTCGGTCCCCTCCATCCTCTCCACTCCATCTTTCTCTCGCCTTGATCTCACCACGCTCATCTCAGCATGACTTAACCCTCCAACACATATCTCCCCCTCTCTCACTCCTCTGACCCTTCCAGACACTTCTCCCCTCCTCATGCCCTTCACCCTCACACCTCCCTCACCCTGCCATATCTCTTTCAATTCCATCCTGGACCTTACCTACCCTTCCATCCACTGACAGTCAACTACCTGAAGGTACCTTTTCAATCCCTCAAAATCTGCTCTCTTAAAGTCAGGTATTTTACTAGTGTTTTTGCTTCTAAGTATCCTCCCATTTTAATTTGTACTTAATTTCACAATGGTCACTGCTACCTAGCTATCCTCCAACTTCTACCTGCATGACTACTTCTTCCCTGTTAGTTAGAATTAAATCTAGAATATTATTCCCCCTTGTGGATTCTAAGATTACCTGTTTTAAAAAATTACCCCAAATTACCTTAAGAAATTCCTCTGCTTCAATGTTACCCACCATCGGGCTCCAGTCGATATTCCTAAAATTAAAATTTACCACACATACCTGACTGTACCTGCCTGCTCTATTTATTTCCTGTCATAGTGAGGTGTTAATTCCCTTTGTACTGTTCAGTGGTCTGTACACTAGTCCCAGTACTACTGACTGTGATCCTTCCTTAATAGCTACCAATATTGACTCTTGCAACCTGTTTCAATTTTACTGTTAATACAACATTGTAATGTGTCCCTAACATACAGCATGATGCCTCCTCCTCTCCTATTTTCCCAGTCTTTATAGAATAGTGTATAACCATCTATCTTAACCTCTGGATTAAATACTTTTCCTGACATACTCGTATCTAACTAAGTTTCTGTTAAAGCAATGATATCAAGGTTCTCTATACAAACTATTCCTCTAACAAAGTCTACTTGCGTACATTCAACCTGTTCCTAAAAAGGGTGACTGCTCTAATCCATCAAACTAATGACCTATTGCTTTAATTTCCTGCCTCTCTAAAGTTCTTGAATCTATCCTCAACAGGAAGATTCTTAAACATCTATCACTTCACAACCTTCTATCTGACTGCCAGTATGGATTCCATCAAGGCCACTCTACTGGTGATCTTCTGGCATTCCTTACTTAGGGATTATGGTGAAACTTTCCCTGTTGCCTTAGACATACCACAAGCTTTTGACAGAGTCTGGCACAAAGCTTTGATTTCCAAACTACCATCCTCCTCTCACACCATTCTATTGCTGCTGTGGTAGGTGGTCACTGTTCTTCTCCTTCACACCATTCTACTGCTGCTGTGATAGACAGTCACTGTTCTTCTCCTAAGTCTATTAATAGTGGTGTTCCTCAGGGTTCTGTCCTATCATCCACTCTCTTCCTATAATTCATCAATGATCTTCTAAATCAAACTTCTTGTCCTATCCACTCTTAAGCTGATGATACCACCCTGCACTTTTCCACATCTTTTCATAGATATCTAAACCTTCAGAAGTAAACAGTTCATGCAGGTGAGCCACAGAACGCCTGACTAAAATTTCTAATTCAGGCAGAACAAACTTAGCATTGTTCAATGCCTCAAAAACTCAATTCCTCCATCTATCAACTCGACACAACCTTCTAGATAACTATCCTTTCTTTTTCAATGACACTCAACTATTCACTCTTCTACAATGAACATCCTTGGTCCATCTTTACTTATAATCTAAACTGGAAACATCACATATCTCTACCTAAAATTAGGCATTCTGAGTTGTCTCTGCCAGATTTTCTCATCTCCACTAGTTTTTCTCATCGCCTCCCGCCAGCTGCTAACTCTGTACAGGGGTCTTATATGTCCATGTATAGAGTATGCCTCACATGTGTGGGGGGATTCCACTCCTACAGCTATTTTAGACAGGATAGAATAAAAAACTTTGTCTTAACAGTTTCTCTCGTCTAAATGACTCTTCAGCCTCTTTCTCACTGCCACAATGTTGCAACTCTTGCTGTCTTCTACTGCTATTTTCATGCTAACTGCTCTTCCGATCTTGCTAACTGCATGCCTTCCCTCCTCCCTCGGCCTTGCTGCACAAGACTTTCTTCTTTCTCTCATCCCTATTCTGTCCATTTCTCTAATGCAAGAGTTAACCAGTATTCTCAATCATTCATCCCTTTCTCTGATAAACTCTAGGACTCCCTGCCTGCTTCTGTATTTCCTCCTTCCTATGACTTGAACTCCTCCAAGAGGGAGGTTTCAAAACTTGTCCTGTTTTTTTTTTTTTTTTTTTTTTTTTTACCATTCTATCTGACATCTTATGGGAAGTGGCAATAAATGGGCTTTTTTTTTACTCTATTTTTTTTTGTTTTTTTTGCCCTTGGTCAGTGGCCCTCTTACATAAAAAAATAAAATAAATAAATAAATAAATAAATAAAATCTCCTCTCCCCAAAATGACATCAGCACATGAATTAGGTAAGAAGCAAAGGAAGCTTAATTGTGGGTATGAGTTAAATTGTCCCTCCAAGTCCACTAAACACTGACCCAAAGTGGAAGTAATGAGGGGGAGAAAAGGCACCACAAGTGTAGTAATGAGGCCTGTATGACACTTACTTCGTTAACAAGAACTGAGACAATTGAGCAGTAAGAGGATGCAGAAGCCATTATCAAGGACAAAGTCATGGTAGATTTTCTTTTCAGAGTCACTTCTGGTAGCACTAAACTTGGATCTGCAAACATTGGAAAATGCCCTTTCTTCAGACACTTGTGGCAGATAGTGGCACAAGCAGAGATTCAGTACCAAGGACGACTGTAACAGTGACAAAACAAAGAAAGAGCTTTAGTAACATTTGCCAAAGAGGTTTCTTTCCTTCCTCTTAGTGTTGAAGGGGCAGCTGGTAGTGAAAGTACAACATCAAAGACAGCAATAACAGGTGAACATTTTTTAGAGAGAGAGAGCTTATTAGAGCTATTAGAGAGAGGAGACATAAAATTCACTGTTGAGATGGGCCATCTCCAAACTGTGGGTTTGTCACACAGCTTCATCCAAGATAAGGGTATAGTTCTCTAACAGCCACTGATGGATGATGGTCAGAAAAGTCCACCAATGAAGATGCCTCTTGCAACCTCCCATATATAGATGTCAGCAGTCACTGTCTTGAATGCACAGTCCTTGGCCAGGAGTTTCAGTGATTAGAGAAGCTGGTTGATAGTTTCCAAAGTTTGTTGCCTAGAGGTGGCTAGCCTATGTCTCACAAAGATTTCATTTTGAGGTTTCACAAACATAGTTTCCAGTACCTTGACAGCTTCTGAATAACTAGTGTACTCACATGTAAGAGTATACAGACAGAGATACATGGTTCATAAGAACCATATTGAGTCAAGGAAGTTTGTGAAGGTTTGGCCACAATTGTTCCATTGTTATGAGAAACTTACTTCAGCTCACAAACTTCTGAAGTCTTTGGAACTTCTCCACTGTAAAGACAGCAGATGAGTATTCAGCATCCATGGACGACAAACAGAGACCTTCTTTACAAGACTTTATTAGGATGCATAAAGGAGTAAAGGCAAGTATGATCTGAAGGTGAACCCAGTTTGAAACTTAGTTGGAGTAAAAACAATCATTAAATGATTTAATTAACTAACTTAACATTATTATGCTGATATACCAAAAATTACTGTTTCTAGGGCTTTAATGTAGGTTACAGTGTTCACCCGCCTATTTGCAGTTCTGCATATTTTCCGGGGAGGGGGAGGTCAACAAATCTTGTCTTTGCCTTGCACTTAATAAGTGTGAGATGTATATTTTATGGTTAAAACTATAAACATTGGTATTTCTAAGCCTTGTAGGGATTACATCCAAGATTCAAGGACTTTCACTATTCGCTTGGAACATAACCAACGGGAGAATACAGTTATAATTTTAAGAGGCCAGGCAGAATTCATTTTGGGCTATACCTTTTATATATGAGAAAAACCTTATGGTGCTGCAAGATATTGAACAATCTGGCTTAGTTTTCAGGAAAATATAACTATGGGAGTATGAGTATCTCCTACATTTCTACTATAAAATTAACTGACTTTATCAGCTGTGTGCCAATAATTTAACAAAGAGCTTCTTTTATGAAGAGAGGGAAGTCAATATAAGTATGGCTTTTTCAGGCTAATGGCCCAGTGACCTGTGAGACATCTGGTGGAAGCCTCTGTATAAAAGTCCCACAGTGAAAGAGCATGCTGTGGAAGAGAACTCAGCTCTGTCACATCAATATGATGAAACCTTATTTTAGGAAGGATGGTCTTTCCACCCCCTCCTGATTTAGCAGAGAAAGAGGCACCTTTAGTTTTATTTTTTGGGAGTGAGGGAGAGGTTCCAGATAGCCTGTGTCCAAAGCCAGTTATGGCTGTGGGAGGAAAATAGTTTCCAATTACTTCAGAATAAGTTTTCCCACTTAGAAATACGATCTCGGGATGAAGGTTTAACCAGATTGGAGAAGTATCCCTTTGTCTTTAGTAGTGTCCCAGGGAAGACCACCCTGGTCAAGCATGACCTTGATTTGGGGAACACAACACCAGTCAAACTGCTACCGTACTGAGTAAATCCCATCAAATAGTAAATGATGAAGGTTGACCTGAACTACATGTTTTTTTTTTTTTATGTAGGAAGGACACTGGTCAAGGGCAACAAAAATCTAATAAAAAAAATGCCCACTGAAATGCCAGTCCCATAAAAGGATCAAAGCAGTGGTCAAAAATTGGTGGATAAGTGTCTTGAAACCTCCCTCTTGAAGGAATTCAAGTCATAGGAAGGTGGAAATACAGAAGCAGGCAGGGAGTTCCAGAGTTTTACCAGAGAAAGGGATGAATGATTGAGAATACTGGTTAACTCTTGCGTTAGAGAGGTGGACAGAATAGGGGTGAGAGAAAGAAGAAAGTCTTGTGCAGCGAGGCTGCGGAAGGAGGGGAGGCATGCAGTTAGCAAGATCAGAAGAGCAGTTAGCATGAAAATAGTGGTAGAAGACAGCTAGATATGCAACATTGCGGCGGTGAGAGAGAGGCTGAAGACAGTCAGTTAGAGGAGAGGAGTTGATGAGACGAAAAGCTTTTGATTCCACCCTGTCTAGAAGAGCAGTATGAGTGGAACCCCCCCAGACATGTGAAGCACACTCCCATGTGATGGGTTATTTAAGTGTACACATAGTGAATGGAGTTCTGTCACCCTCCAGCCCAAGCCTGATGAAAGGGTGCATTTTTGTATAGATTTTAGAAAGGTGAACCCCCTGTCAAGAGTGAACACCTATCCCTTTACCTGAGTGGATGATTCTGTTAACTGAATAGTGGCTGCCACCTTCATTATAAAAACTGACTTAGCTAAGGAGTATTAGCAAGTCCCCTTGTTGGAGCAGGCAAAGCAAATCACTAGTTTTGTTACCAATGGGACAGTGTACCAGTGCCATATTATGTCCTATGGCCTCAAGAATGCCTGTGCCACATTCTAGTGTTTGATGAACTGTGTGGTAGAGGAGATACAACATTGTGTCATCTACATCAATATGGTAATCTGTGGCACAGCCTGGCATGGTCATCTGGAAAATGTGGAGGCCTTGTTCCTTTGGTAGTGGGAGGAGGGCCTAGTTGTTGGCTTAAACAGGTGCAAGTTTGTTGGGGCCTGTATTCAGTGCCTGGGTTGTGATGGGTCATGGTTGTGTTGCCCCACCAGAGATTGGGAGGGAGCACTACTGCAGTTAGTCTGGTGGGTGCAAGAGCTCATTCTCTAAAGTTAGACTTGTGCTGTGTTGCCTGATGGTACTCAGGGCACTGGGTTTCACTGGACATTTCACTCTTGCTGTTGATGCTGGGCAGTTTGGAGGTGGGGCAGTGTTAGTGCAGCCAGATGAAAACAATGTGGACCATTCTGTATGTTATAAAAAAAAGTTCACCCTGGCCCAGAGAAATTATTTAGTCACTGACCAGGAACTTCTAGCTATAATCCTGGGCTGCAACCATTTAAAGTTTACGTATCCACACATGGGCTGAAAATTATAGTCTTTTCAGACCACAGACCCTGCACTTCCTAAATCAGTTTAAATTCAAAAATATAAGACTCATTTGTGAGTCTCCTGTTGCAAGAGTACCATCTTGGCATTAAGGATATCATGGGAACTGGTAATATAATTGCTGAATGCTTATCTAAGGCAGGGACTCAAATATTTGTTGAAATATAGCCAAAAAATTTTTGAAGTAGTTCCAAAATTTTTCCCCCCATGGATGGGCATGTTACAGGGGATGAAGTTATTATGTGTTCACTCCTGCATTTTGTTGTGTATTGTTTATGTGTTCATTATAGTGGGGATGTTTTAGTTATGGTGGGAAGAGTGACTTTACTTTCTGGTGTGTATCATATCACAGCCTACTTAGTGATAATTTTTTTTATTTTATTTCCCATCACAGTAGTGAGTTGAAACTAATGCCCATGAAAGAATGAAAGTAGTAGCCCAGTATAATAGAATAAAGTTCTAACCAGTCCCTACAGTTTCAGTGTAATAAATTATTTAAGTTTAAATGATTTTGGAGAGCAAGATGGCTGTGAGCAGCAGTGAGTGTGAACCATAGGCTTTCTCCAAGGAGTGGGGCAGGTCAATGGATCAGAGTGGCTGCCTCTTCCTGCTTTATCTCACCCTAACAGTTTAGTTGGCGAGTCCCCTTCTAATGAGTAGAACATATTTTTGTGAGAGCTGGTCGTTCAAGTAACTGTCTTTATAGGTCATACAAGTAATTGGGAGAGGAGCTAGGTATTAATTATACATCTTAAAGTATGGCATCCATGGATGCCCAGAAAGACCACTATTCTACTGGATTTTTTGTTGTTGTTAGTTTTGTAAGTCTTGTTGGCCAGAGGACATTTCTGTGTATGTGTTGTGTAGTTTTCTGTACTCTCATTTCCCTCCTGATCTGCCAACTTTGTAGAAGGCGAGATCAAACTAAAGTGTTGTTCAGTGCCTCAAAAAAACTAATTCCTTCATCCATCACCTTGACCCTATCCCCTTTTCTTCAATGACACTGAATTGTCCCCCTCTTATATACTATATTTCTACACCTTTCTACACTCATTCTGTCCTTTACAATTAATCTAAACTGGAAACTCCACATCTTGTCTTTCACTACCACAGCTTCTATGACATTTGGTGTTTTGAGCTGTCTCTGCCATTTTTTCTCACACCACCAGCTGCTAAGTCTGTACAGGGGCCTTATTCACCCATGTAAGGAGTATACTTCACATACACAGGGGCTCCACTCATTTTCTTCTTGATCAAGATGGAATCAAGAACATATTGTCTTATCAGCTCCTCTCCTCTCAATGACTGTCTTTGGCTTGTTTCTCTTTGCCACAACACTGCATCTCTTGCTATCTTCAATCACTACCTTCATGCAAACTGTTCTTCTGATCTTGCAATCTGCATGCCTCCTCCCACTGCATTGCACAAGGCTTTCTACTTTCTCACACCTCTATTACCTATTCTGTTCACCTTTCTAATGCAAGAGTTACCCAGTATTCTCTCTTCCATTCCTATTGCTGGTCAACTGTGGAACTCCGTCTACTTCTATATTTCATACTACATATGACTTAAACTTTTCAAAGAGCGAGGTTTCAGGATGCTTTTTAAAAATTTTGATTATTCTTCTGACTGTACTTTTTTGGGATTGGCACCGTCAGTGGTCCTTTTTTATGCCTTTTTTGTTGTCCTTGGCTATATCCCATCTTACATGAAAAAAAAAAGTCAGGTTGTTGATGATGCACAATATTCTAATGCCAATCACATCTAACATGTGGGAGTTAGTTTGCTTTCAAGTCATATTCTTATGTAAAGATTCAAAGCCTAATGTGGGGATGGGCTGCAACAAACCACAAAGAAGTCTGTAATGCAGAGTAGGGTAACACTTACGAGTATGTTGGGATAACAAATACACTACTACTGCCACCTACAGTCATACTAGTTTGGTGAGGAGAAAGGCAGGCTGTTGCTGCTATTTCTGCTGCCACCACCACCATCACCATACACAATGATGCAAGTTTAGTGAAGAGAAGGGGTGGAATATAGCTGCTGCTACTGCCACCACAATGATGAGAATTTACTGAGGACAGGCAGCAGCTGCCACCATACACAAAGATGTGAGCTTGGTGTGAAGGGCAGACTACAGCTGCAGCTGCTGCCATCATACACAGTGATGTGATTTAGTGAGAAGGGAAGGCTGCACCTGCCACTGTCATCCACAGAGATATCAAGAATGAGTGTTCATGAATTCTGTGTGTAAACAATGGCTGTGTAATTCTGTAATGACTGTTACTGTTCTGTATTGTATTTTCTTCATTATCTTTTTGATGTTTTATGAAGTTCTATGTACTTGTTATTACCTTCAGTTATATGCATACAAAATTTAATGTTATAGGTAAAAATATTTCATTTTAATTTTTTGGGGGCGTCTCAATCAAGACTGAACCACTGTCAATTTCTGTTTGTTTTAAAACTAACATGAATTGCATCTAACATGGGCTGGTGGCAAAACCAAACCTGTGTTAGCAGTGATGACTATTTTGTGCTAGTAAGAGGCATGAAACTTATTGTGGCAAGACATCACAGCATACTTTCTCTCTTTGTTATAGTTTAGTCTGTCATTTCAGTTTATACAAGTTCTTTAAAGTCTTAAGTGCTTTTTTTAGATATATAAAAAACAAGGATAAAATCTTGTTAAAACAGTGCAAACTCTGTAATTCCTGCTGTATGTAACAAAGCCATTTAGGTTGCCAATGCTCTGCTCGGCAAATGAGATATATCCCTAGGTACATTATCATTATTTTTCTTGACATTCTTATTTTTCTCTTAAGAGACTGGACAATTTTTGTGTTTGAATTGAAAACTTTCCTCCCACAGATGTCCTTAATCCTAGTGACTGTGGGATGGGTCAAAAGCAGGCTGCCCTAGCTGATTTTTCCCAAATAAAACATAATTCTAAACGAGAGTTTTAGGAAATTATTCTTACTATGTCGATCAAAATTTGATAAGGAATGACCAAAAAAAAAATAATAATTAATTCATTCATTAAATAAATAAATAAATAAATAAATAAATAAATAAATAAATAAATAAATAAAAATATAAAAAATATTGCCTAATCTACATTTTATACTTTTCTTTTAATCACTTGTGAAACAATATGACAAAAGATGAAAATCAGTGATAAATGAGTTCACTGCCAAAGGCCACCTCCATGCGAGCCGTACAATAAATTTCTCCATGTATATCTGTGTTTGTGTGTGCGTATGTTTTGGTATATATATTCTTAGTGTAGTTATTATTCTCTTTTCTGTAGTATTTCACATAAAAATATAAGGGATAACAGTATGCATGTTGCTGATCAGCCAATCCTGTCTGATCAATCACAATCAGGCAGTGTGATCAGTACTTGTTTGTGTGTGTGTTCTACTTACTCTCCTGCATCATCTCAGGAAGAGACAATAAAGACATAATGTGAGCGTTAAGTAAGTGCAGTAGCTCGTTTCAGTTGTGTTGATACAATACATGAAATTAAAAACTCTGCCAAAAATCACACTAATTTCAAGTGATATGCAAGGCAGTTATATGAAGCATTTCAGAGATGGGAGGTATAATGTTTTCAAAATGTGGTTCTTTCTCTCTAAGTCATGGTAATCCCAATAGTGTCTGTTACAATGGCCTGAGAGGGTGGGTGAGTGAGAGGTCACATTGGAAGCAATTTCAGGCAGGAGTTGCCATGACAACAGACTTCTGCCCTCCATTCTGCAACCTATCCAGCCACCCCCACCCACATTAGCTAATTTACTGGACATTGAATTCAAGATCATGATTGACAAATTCATCACCAAAGCTCTGTATGCATGGTACCTATGAAACTAGAAGATAAGGGTGTCATGTCAGTATGGGATGGGAGAGGAAATTCTGATATCATAATATGGCAAAACATAATGATGCATTGTAAAATAATTATTTGAGAGATACAATAGAGGTAGAGTTTTACTATAAAGGAGACAAGTACCAAGTTGCCTGGCAAGGCATCATCCCTCATGTTCACCGTAGTGAATGAAAGCCACCATTGGGGCACACGAGAAATGAGGTGAAAATGTTATAGAGTCTCACGGTTTATTGATGTGGCAGTTTTTAAAAGATCTGCTTATACCAACAAGTCTGGGTTACTTTTATTTTAGCATTCATACCATAGCTGCTGAATATGCTGGCCATAATTAAAATGTGTTAAAACCATTTCAGAATGGTATTTTGACTTCAACTTGTCATAATTTCTTTACCAAACTTTCACGAGTATACCTGAGTTCTGCAACTACCACAAAGTCAAATGGTGCAAACCAAAATGTCCTCTAGTTTCTGGAGTGAGATACAGCAAATAATACAAAATGACATTCTCTGTGTGCTAGTTGCAATGTATAAAATTTCTTGTTCTAGCTCTCACCACTTGCCATCTTTCTCACTCCCAGTGTGGCTGTTGCCTATATATGCATACATACATACATACATTATATATATATATATATATATATATATATATATATATATATATATATATATATATATATATATATATATATATATATATATATATATATATATATATATATATATATATATATATATATATATATATATATATATATATATATATATATATATATATACATACACACACACAATGGAACCTCGGTTCTAGAACTTAATTCGCTCCTGAATGCCCTTTGAAATCTAAAGTATTAAAAAAACAAAACTATTTTCACCCTAGGAATCTATAAAAAATGGATTAATCCATTCCCAGATGCCAGTCTACCCTGTCTTGGTGGCTTATGACAGACACTCCCACAACCAAAATGGCTGCTCCACATCTCCAGCTCACAAATTATTTACTGAGAAAGGATGTATTTAATGAACTTAGTGACACAGAAATCATCAGAACATACTGTTTAGACCATGCTGGTATTCTTTGTCATCAAGCTAGTGAGGGAAGCTTTACTGAAGGACACAGACAGGAGCAACCCACTTACTCCCAAATGATGATCATAACACTTAGACATCTTGCTGCTGGGAAAAGCTACTGGAAAAATGCATAATGTGAGCGTTAAGTAAGTGCAGTAGCTCGTTTCAGTTGTGTTGATGGCAGTAATGATGGCATTGTTGGTTATCGAAAGAACCACAGGTGGCTCGGGATTACTCCTGAGAGCCAAAAACTATTTGTTTATATTGAGGTTTTTCAAAGGGTTCACATTTACCATATTCCAAATATTGAATTACTGTCTTAAACTCTGTGTCTCTCCTCGAAATACATAAAAATGAAGTAAATATTTATAAAAACTATAAATTAGTAATAAATGGCAGCTTTCACCATGTTTTTTTAATATTTGAAATCAAGTAACTTTGTTCTAGAACTGAATTATGGTACTGCAACCGAAGCAATAATAAGCTCAAAATTTTGTTTGAAATCTGATTTGTTCAAAAATGGATGTGTTCAGTAACAGAGGTTCCATTGTATATATATATGTAGAGAGAGAGAGAGAGAGAGAGAGAGAGAGAGAGAGAGAGAGAGAGAGAGAGAGAGAGAGAGAGAGAGAGAGAGAGAGAGAGAGAGAGAGAGAGAGAGAGAGAGAGAGAGAGAGAGAGAGAGAGAGACTCAGATATTAATTTAAAATTTATTATTATTATTATTATTATTATTATTATTATTATTATTATTATTGCTGTTATTATTATTATTATTATTATTATTATTATTATTGTTGCTATTAATTTCATAAGAAAACTTCAATTTCTGAAGATGTACAATAGTTTTCCCAGTTTTCCTGTATTTATTTTTTTTTCTTTTTTTGAGGGCAAAAGCCCAATTTAATTTTTCCACATTGATTACTTTGGTCACAGTGTACATTTTCACTATGTGCAACGCATTGTACCACCCACATAGACAAGCACTTTGTGAGCCCAGTGTAATTCTTTCTATTCCTTATAATCTTAAGAAATAAAAGAGTGACAGCTCCAGCCATAAACTTCATAAATATATTTTTGGTCTACTCTACCCATTATTTTCTCAAATACCTAACAATAAGCAGAATATATTTCAAAGATGCATATCCCATTTCCACACAGAGCAATGATTTGGCTCTCAGAACTTAAAGAATAAATACATAAATATATAAATAAATAAATAAGTAAATGGCATAGCATAGCTGTAAATCAAACATTAATTATGTAAAAATCAGTATCTGATTAGATAGCCAGTTTCAGGGAGAAATGAAAAATGATGACTGCAAAAGAAGAATTACTTGATCTTAGTTCTCTGCCAGAAGAATTTGAAATAGCTAGACTTAATTTTTAGATGAAACTCTTATTATATTTTTTTACTCATCATATCTTTCAATTATTTATTCCTTTAGCATCTACATATTGACATGAATCATAGTTCTTTACTAAAGACAGAGGCTATGGAGTGCATGAAAACTGATGATAACATCAAAGTTGCATCATCCTCAACAACACCTAAAAAGAAGTAAATTGTTACTCAATGAACTAAAGATGGCATTTTATTTGATAGATGTGAACTATATATGAATTTTCCTCTGCTTTTTGTTCTGCCTTTATGCTGGCAATACATTTTTGTACATTTCAGCACAGAAACTATGCCATTATCAAGGAGCTGTGGACAAATAACAGGATGTGAGAGCTATATATATATATATATATATATATATATATATATATATATATATATATATATATATATATATATATATATATATATATATATATATATATATATATATATACACACACACACACACACACACACACACACACACATCATGATCAAGCATCATATCACTGTATAAAGTCAACTATGTCTCGGAGATGCAAGGTATTTTAAACAACACATCTAAATTACACACACATTATTACACACACAAAATTAAACACAAATTATGTTATAGTAATATTTTTGCTCTGAATACTAAATT